>NC_073378.1:126959441-127071941 GCF_028641065.1 Leucoraja erinaceus | reverse complement strand
CTCACCCGCTGAGTTTCTGCAACATTTTTGTCTACCTTGACATTGCCATTGATCATTTGTGATCATTTGTTGATGGTCAAAAATAGGTGAGTGGAAATTTGTTGAAAGGATACAAACTGCTGGAGTAACTCAGCAAGTCAGGCAACATATCTAGAGAAGATCGACACAAAAAGCTGAAGTAACAGCATCTCTGGAGAAAAGGAACAGGTGATGTTTCGGATTCTGACCTGAAATGTCATCTATTCCTTTTCTCCAGTGATGCTGTCTGACCCGCTGAGTTACTCCAGGTTTTTGGGTCTATCTTTGGTTTAAACCAGCAACTGCAGTTCCTTCCTACACAATTCTGGAGAACGTGGGTAGGTGACATTTCAGTCGAGACCCTTTCCTTCAGACTTGTTCTGTCTTGTTTGATTTTTTTGCTTGAATTAATAACTGCCTGTCAATTAGATTGCATAGTAGCCTGTTACTTGCTATTCCTGCTGCAGATTGACATTGATTGATTCATCATCAGATCAATGAATGTAGTGTGAAGCAAAGACAAGAGGTCATATTGTACGTTGCCATTAAAATATACGGACAAGTGGATTGAACAGTAGTTTAGTTTAGAGATCTATCATAGAAACAGGCTCTTTGGCCCACCGAGTCCACACCGACCAGCGATCCCTGCACATTGACACTATCCTACACACACTAGGGACAATTTCCATTTATAGCAAGCCAATTAACCCACACACCTGTACGTCTTTTGAGTGTGTCAGTAGTCAGGATCGAATCAGGGTCTCCGACGCTGGAAGGCAGCAACTCTACCGCGGCGCCCCCGAGCTGGAAGAATAGATGTTCGACGGAATGTCATAAAATTTCAATAAAATCTATTTCAGTTTAAAGAGCCAAGCAGATGTTTGCAAGCAATGGTGTATGGTGGTGGAAATCCTGTTGTGATGAATTCACTATGTTTTTGGACCATACTAATGCCGCCTATCTTTTTAACTGTCGAGACGTGCGATTACCCATTCTTTAATAAAATCATTCATTGGTATGTTTTGATTTTGGAGCCCCAGAGAGATGATCTGAACCGTTGCACGAAGCCACAGGAAGAATAGTCAGGAACAGTTCAATATAGCAGTGTGTTGAAATTATTAATAGTTCAGTTGCTCAGAATTGTCCTGAAGTTTGGCGAAACTTGCAAGTAATGTACTGGTTGCTGGAACCTTTTTCGCAGAGGAAGGATGCAATTGATGATATCGTTAGAATACCGTCATTTTTGGCTTTGAGGTCCAAGCATGAATATGTTTTCTGCCTCTAAAAAGGAAGCTTGCAGAATGCTATAAAGTTAACCATCTCGTGAACTATCATCCCAGCAAAAAATATGTGTCCATAAAGCATAATTCATACATTTTGCGGTGCTGTTTATGTTGATTCACCAGAACATTCATACCATAAAGTTCTCATGCTCATTCATTGGCTCGATGGGTGATAGAACTGCTGCTGTTGGTGGGGTTGGAAACGAGAAAATTGATTTTTTTTCCCCAGGATGGAAAATCAAATACTAGAGGGCACAGCTGTAAGGTGAGAGGGGCAAAGTTTAAAGGAGATGTGCGGGGCAAGTTATTTTGTTACGCAGAGGGTAGCGAGTGCCTGGATCAGTCTGCTGTGGGTGATGGTTGATGCAGATAAGTTAGTGTCATTTAAAATACATTGGATAGGCACGTGGCAACGCAGGGCATGGGTGACGTACAGATAGATAAGTAATAATCTAGGTGCCATGCTCGGTACAGTCATTGTGGACTGTTCTTCAGCTGTGCCGTTTTATGAATCACTGCAGTCAAATGCCACATGAGTGAGTGAGTGCGTTTGCAACACAGCTCCAGGGGGCCTGGTTTCAGTCTTGGCCTCTGCTGCTGTCTGTCAGCAGTTTGCTGATATTCCCTGTGACTGGGTTTCAAGCAGGCACTTCAGTTGCCTCCCAGGTGTCTGGTAGGTCAATTTAATGACAGAACTTTACTCCTTGGTCGAGGCAAAAGGCAAAAGAATCAAAGGGAAATTGCTGGGCATGTGAAAGAGAGCGAAATAGACTGTGTTGGAGGTGCTGTTTTTATACTAGTTTTGCCTGCACTGCCTTCCAGCATGCTTAATGGAGGTGATTTGAGAGGCCCTGTTAAGGCCTTGCAATAAACCGACTCGTTCAATAGTTTCACCACTGATATATGAGCTGTTTTATTTTAATGTCAATACCTATCCTACCTATACCTATAACTAAAACCAGGTATAGGGTGCAGGTATAGCACAAAATAACACAAAATTCCCTCTGCTGTCAGTAACAAAATCAGGCTACTTCTGGGATTACGTCATCGGGAGCTTGCATAGATTTGATCATTTGAAAGGTCTCCATTTGTGCAACAGTAATTTAGAAAATAACCTGGTTCGGACTCACAACCCTGCTTACAAGACTCAGGCGAAGGTGACTGATTTGGCTTTGTTCTTGGTTCTTTGAGACATTAAGCACTGTCCTGGGATGGTTATAGTTTAGTTTACTTCAGATATACAGCGCTGAAACAGTCCCTTCGGCCCAGCGATGCCCGTGCTATCCTACACGCACACTAGGGGCAATTTACATTTATACCAAGCCAATTAACCTACAAGTCTGTACGTCATTGGAGTGTGGGAGGAAACCCACGCAGGTCACGGGGAGAATGTACAAACTCCGTACAGACAAGCACCCGTAGTCGGGATCGAACCCGGGTCTCTGGCGCTGTAAGATTCAATTTCAATTTTAATTGTCATTGTCGGTGTACAGTACAGAGACAACGAAATGCATTTAGTTTAGTTTAGTTTAGTTTAGATATACAGTGCCGAAACAGTCCTGAAACAGACAACGTAAGGCAGTAGCTCTACCGCTACGCTACCGTAGCTGCCCATGGAAATGTGGAGGGTGGTGAAAAATCCCCTGGTAGTTCTTATTAATTTGCTTTTCTATATGAGGATTATTTTTTTATCGTTGCTAATTGCATCCCGGGAATGAGTAGGATAACTGATGATGAGCGTTTTGTCAGCACTGGGCCTGTACTCGCTGGAATTTAGAAGCATGAGGGGGGGTCCTGATTGAAACTTACCGATTAACGAACGGCTTGGATAGTGGATGTGGAGAGGATGTTTCCTCTAGTGGGAGAGTCTAGGGCCAGAGCACACCAACGCTTCTACCAGAATTAAAGGACATTTTTTTAGGAAGAAGGGGAGAGATTTATTTTGTTAGAGGATGGTGAATCTGTGGAATTCTTTGCCACAGAAGGCTGTGGAGGCCAAGTCAGTGGATATTTTTAAGGCTGAGATAGATAGATTGGTGATTAGTAAATGTGTCAGAGGTTATGGGGAGAAGACAGGTGAATGGGGTTTGGAGGGAGAGATGGATCAGCCATGACTGAATGGCAGAGTAGACTTGATGGGCCGAATGGCCTAATTCTACTATCTCATGACCTTATGACTAGTGTAGATGAGGCATGTTGTTTGGTATGTGCAGGATGGGCCAAAGTGCCTGTTTCCATGCTGTCTGACTATGACTCTTAAGAGAGGCTGGATAGTCTAGAATCTTTTCTCATGGAGGAAAGACACTGAGGGGGTGAAGCTGGAGAGGTTTATAAAAGCATGATGGGCATTAATAAAGTGAATAGTCACAACCTTTTAACCAGTGAAAGTAGGGGATCTAAATATAGAGGGCATGGGCTTAATATGAGAGAGGAACGATTTGACAGGGACCTGAGGGGTACGTTTCGCACACAGAGGGTGGTGCGTATATGGAATTGGTAGCGGTGGGTGTAATTATGACATTTAAGAGACACTTAGACAGGTATATGGGAAGGAAATGTTTAGAGGGATATGGGCCAGGCACAGGCACATCGGTCTAGTTTGGTTAGCTTCTCAGTCTGAAGAAGGGTCACAACCCGAAACGTCACCTATTCCTTCTCTCCAGAGATGCCGTCTGACCTGCTGAGTTACTCCAGCTTTTCGTGTCTATCTTCGGCGTAAACCAGCATCTGCAGTTCCTTCCTACATATATAACGAAACTGGATAGCATTGTATCTTTAGCCCCAGAGTTAAGGCTAAGGCACAGCCATCCCAGTGAACCATGAAATGTATCTCCAAGAACACCTAGACAAGTGAGGTCAACCACACACTAAACTTGTAGAACTGTGTGTTTCAGCTGAAACTTAAAAGTACTCCATCATCTTTTCTGGGTAAATCCTGTCCCATACGAAGGTCAGAACAACAGGTCTAGCCCTATTATTTCCAGATGGGATGGGGTGGAATTATTCCTATGATTGCCAGTTTCCGTTAACTCTCAGAGTATTACATCAAAGTGGATCTGCTGATAACTTGCAACCAAAACCCCTCAGCACATGATTCGGTAATCTTCCAATTTAAAGGACATTTAAGAGTCAATTACATTACTGAGAGTGTGGTATTGTATAACTGCCATACCAGATAAGGACAGCATATTTCCTTCCCTGAAGGCCATTTGCGAGTTATCACAATGTTTATGTGGAAAAAGGTTCAAGGCACTTTGTTTCATGAGTGCAAGGTTGCCTGAATTCCTGTTCATCATTTTCCCTTTGTGTTTATTTTGCAAATGGACATCTAGGAGCTTCAAATCGGTGTCTGGTGGGAAATGACTTCAAATGCTCTCGAAAAAAAAAATATTCAAAGCGACTTAAAAATAAATAAAAGTGGGAGCAGGTTTAAAATATTGTTCCGCGATATTGACAGTTTATGAGATTAATTAATTGAGTATTATTGCAAAGCATCTATCAGGCCAAAAATTTTTTAAATCCTAAATTTAAAGTCATCGATGTACCTCGAGGTGAACAATTGACCAATCATCTTAATAAAAAAACAGATGTATTTCAATATGTTAAACCCTTTGGTTATTTGGCAAAAGGAAGTGCTTTACTTGCTTATGTCAGGAAGTCTTTGTGAACCACCGCTGACATTGTTCAGTCCTTATTATTGGGCAGTTTTCTCACAGATGTCAGCTCTTTTATTAGAGAAATGCACAATGCTGTTAGTTCCATAAATTCAAGTGCCGGACTCCTTCAGCTGCTCCTTTGCATGCGATTCTCTCCTTTCCCTTCATGTTCCACTTGCATTGTTTCAATTTATCAGGTGTTTTCTGAGGATGTGAATTCGCCTTTGAAGGAGCTCCATATTTCGATAGACCTTAGACAATAGGTGCAGGAGTCAAGTCAAGTCAAATTTCTTCATCACATACACGATGAAGTGCAGTGAAATGAATTTGCCAGCAGCGGTACAATAAAAAAATAACACACAACGCACAATAAAAATTTAACACAAACATCCAGCACAGCATTCATCACTGTGGTGGAAGGCACATAGTTTGGTCAGTCCTCCTCCATTTCCCCCCGTGATCGGGACCTAAACGCTGCGGGCAGCCAGATGAGCAGACAAGGTAAGTCCTGAATCGGCGCTTCCCCACCGGAGACCGCGGCTTCAAGGTGGTGTAGGCCGCCGGTCGAAGATCTAAAGTCCCCGCCGCGCCGCAGCCAGAAGCACCTCAGACCGTAGGCCATTCGGCCCTTCGATCCAGCGCCGCCATTCACTGTGATCATGGCTGATATAACAATATAACCATATAACAATTACAGCACGGAAACAGGCCATCTCGACCCTTCTAGTCCGTGCCGAACACATAATCTCCCCTAGCCCCATATACCTGCGCTCAGACCATAATCATCCACAATCAGTACCCCGTTCCTGCCTTCTCCCCATATCCCCTGAATTTTGTCTGAATCCAGATCACCAGTTTTTCATATAAAGCAACAAAGGGTTCTCTCCGCCCATTCTGTCTTCACTGATTCTTTTGGTTGTTTAGTTTGCCACTTTCTCTTGATGTTTTTTGCTGTCATCAAATACCTCAGTTTCAAGTATCTATCCAGTGGCCCTTCAAAAATGACCACAGAATTTCCTTCCTTTCAGGCAGTGCTATCCTGGTCATAATTTACTGTGTTTAAAACATTTCTCTTCATTAAGAGATCGTTTTCAGATTTGTTTTTCCACTGACAAATGAAGCGTCTGAAGTTAAGTGGGCGGCAGAGGTCACTTTCAAGACCTCTGCCAGTTCTGGTTTCCAGGAGGAACACTGGCTTCCGCTTGCATGGAAGTAATTTTCTTTTTTTTTCTGCCTCCAATATTGAAATTACTGAGTTTAGGTCTACGGTGGTACAGTGTTGGTCAAAGCAGAGATCGGATAGCAGTACAATATGCTATTTATCTCAAATAATATCCGGCCTGCTTAATTCCTTGCTCGTACATATGGTGATTCAAGGCCATGTGGAAAATTAATGTCTGCAAAATGAATTTTACTGCTGCTTGTGAAGAGGGAAGACATTGGTTTTCAAATGTTGTCACTGTTTTCACCACAAATTGAACACACGATGGTGGATAAAGCTATAAAACAGAAAGACAATGACATTCCATTTCATTAATATTGAGGCCACAGAATGGTTTTCACAGGCAGACTGGCTGGATCTGGTGTCACGGGACATTGACCTTCATTCATGTTGTCAATTTGGGCAAAGAAAATTTGAGAATGACATCAAGTCACCCGCAGAGAGGTGCAACTAGAATAGTCCCTCCCTCAAAACTCCAGCGATTCATGTTCAGAACTGACCTCCAATGCTTCATTTGACGTTTTGCATGGGTTTCCACTGGGTGCTCCAGTTTCCTCCCACATGTTAAGTATTTTTGCCAGATTAGTAGGTTAACTGGCCACTGTAAATTGCTCCTTGAATGAGTCGATCTGGGAGAGTTGACGGGAAATGTGGGGAAAATAAAAAGGGATTAATGTAAATGCAGGTATGGACCGAGTTATCTCAAGGGCCTGAATACATACTGTAGAAAGATTGCTTGTTTACTTAGTTCAAAGGAGAAAGATGACAAAATGCAAGATATTATGAATATTATAACGGAATGAGGGTATAATTGGTAAGAGTTTCTACAGTGTGTGAGATATTACATTTTTGCCAGGAAGAGTAAGATCGTATGATGACTGTACAAAGACAATCCAACTGGCTGCCGAACATACACTTAGAGTACAAATGAAGTTAGTAAATGTAACAGTGCAGGCAAAGAATATTTCTTTCTCAAAGGATTACATTTTTCTTCAAACCTATGTCCAAATAGTGAAGTATTTCTTCTGTTCTCAGGATCCTATAAATGATTGCAGACTTCATTGAAGTAGATTAGAGCAGTTTGCTGTTCACAGAATAGAATGAAATTAAAATTGACTTTACTTACTGGGAAAAAATTAATATTAACATTTCCGAAAACCCCCACAATTAAAATGTGGATTATGGAAATGTCGGAGATCTTACATTTGGAAAGAGCTAGACTTGTCTTAATTGACAAACAAGAATTATTTGTCAGAATATGGTCTCCATTTATTGACTTTCTGAAAGGGTAAATTGGTCCAGCACAGGTATCTGACTGAAGCTCGAACTCAGGATTAGATGAATAGTTATGCTTTATGACCTACGGACCTATCTCCAAAGTTGTATTATTGGTAAATTACTCCATTATTCTTTATCATGCCTTTTTTTTTTCTCTCACTTTCTATCTATAAAAAAAACCAAAGCAAAGAGAAGCAGAGTCAATATACAACTGATAATAGAGGACCACTATTATTTTGATAGTTGGATTCCCACCTATTAGCAACGTATGACTGATATACAAGAAATGTTTTTATTATGATATGTACATGGTTCTAATAAAAATATTATTTAAAAAAAAAAAAATTGACTACTTTTACACTTAAATGCAAGACGCTCTTGGGTTTCGGCCAAGAGTGCAAAATAAGACCTTTTGCTTATTCTGGACTGGGATGTTTGGAGTATTGCCACTATTTATAAATGATCTCGGATAATTTTTAGATCCTAACTCTAAAATACTTGGATTAAGGAAGAATATTTTGAACTGCAATTCTTTGTTCTTAACAAGCTATCTGGAACGACACCAAAGAACGGACTGGGGTGATGCTTCGTGGTTGAATTTGAAACATATTTGCAACTATTTGGAGGGGATGTTTCATGTTAGGCCCTGGGATGGTAACCCATTGCAGGAAAACGTTCCTGCTGCAGTTGCCTATTATAGGATTTAGACATTCATTCCAGGCTAAAGCGTGTGGTATCTAAAATGTCACACCAGATTTTCTTGAGATATACTGGCAGTTCCACATTTCTGCCCTACTTTGACAAAAGGAAGCAACTGCCAAAAAGGAGTTTTCTTGTAAATGAGGAAAACGTGGTTTTCTTTCAGCTGCCTGTGATGGAATTTCTTACTTCTCTGGTATAAATATTTTTGAATTGTACTCAGAGAAGGACTTATTTTTGTTCACCATTGTGTAAAGCATATCTCAAATACCCTAAAACAAGCAATAACTCAATTTTGACAAAATTGTCAAAGTAGGGCAGATTTCCCCCGGCAACTAATCACACGTTTGGAAATGCTGCATAAATATTTTAATCCCAAACACCTTGGGAGACCATTGACGAGAATGTCTGGCTCTGCAATTGGACTCGTTCAAAAGTTGTGCCACCTTTTAGCCTGCCGCACCTCCCTGAGCCCGTTCATTTCAATTATGTACCATGTCCGTGTACGAGAACAATGGGTTCTTATTGAGTTACTTTAAATGTTTTTAATTGTAGTAGCGATTCACTTTTTTTCAGAACTTACAATGTTCTAAATAGCTCTTGAACTGGTGAACATCAGAGACATTCAATTATTTGATAACTTTAACAGTTGGTTCAGCTTGGGGCTTATTGAAGGATTTCTACAGGATTTACGGCTGAACTATTGATCCACATATTGGAGACCACATTGCTCCTGTCTCTCAGGATGCTATCGGTTGTGCGGTTTATTTCTGTGCAATGTTATAATGGAACAACTAGCTTAAATAATGAGAGTTACTTTTTGGTTGGTTAAGGCATTTTTGCATGAGCACAAGGAATGAGCATTTTTTTTTTTTTGCCCCAAATTAAACAACCCAGGACAAAGCCAAACCTTATAATTTCATTATGTTTAAGAAGGAACTGCTGATGCTGGAAAATCGAAGGTAGACAATAATGCTGGGGAAACTCAGCGGGTGAGGCAGCATTCACGGAGCGAAGAAAATAGGCAATGTTTCGGGTCGAAACGTTGAAGAAAAGTCTGAAGAAGGGATTCGACCCGAAACGTTGCCTATTTATAATTTCATGCCTTATTGCTGAAATAGAACTGAAATCCCCAAGTAATTTTCAACTTAAACTGTGCATCTGCTTGACAAAAAAAATAAATGCATTTATTCAGGGAATTTCATAACCTCAGCATTTTTACAGCCTTCTGGGTACTATTGAAATACAGCCATGGTGACATGGGGAAAATATTGCAATCAATTTCTGCAGACTGCCCTACGAACAGCAACCTGTAACTTGTTTTAATGAAGCTGAATAAAGGATAATTATTTGCCTGGACACCAGAACATGTGCCATTTCTTCCTGGAACATGTGTCATTAGAGTGCCTAATTTAATAACTTTGCACTGCTTTAGTAGTTTTGAGAGTACAGTTGCCTCTGTACTGCTCTAGAACATCATTTTAGATTATACATTGTAAGGTAAGCTAATGTTATCCCACTTTTTAAGCTCATGTTATCCCACTTTTTAAGGAAGGTGGGAGAGAGAAAACGGGGAATTATAGTCCAGTTAGCCTGACATTGGTGGTGGGGAAGATGCTGGAGTCAATTATAAAAGATGAGATAGCCGCACATTTGGATAGCAGTAACAGGATCTGACCGAGTCAGCATGGATTTACAAAAGGGAAATCATGCTTGACTAATCTTCTGGAATTTTTTGAAGATGTAACTAAGAAAACGGACAAGGGAGAGCCTGTGGATGTAATGTACCTGGACTTTCAGAAAGCATTTGATAAGGTCCCACATAGGAGATTAGTGGAAAAAATTAGGGCACATGGTGTTGGGGGTAGAGTGCTGACATGGATAGAGAAGTATTGGCAGACTGTACCTGGACTTTACAGCTGGAAAACTCAGCAGCAGCATTTGATAAGGTCCCACATAGGAGATTAGTGGGCAAAATTAGGGCACATGGTATTGGGGGTAGAGTGCTGACATGGATAGAGAAGTGGTCGGCAGACAGGAAACAAAGAGTAGGGATTAACGGGTCCCTTTCAGAATGGCAGGCAGTGACTAGTGAGGTACCGCAAGGCTTGGTGCTGGGACCGCAGCTATTTACAATATACATCAATGATTTGGATGAAGGGATTCAAAGTAACATGAGCAAATTTGCAGATGACACAAAGCTGGGTGGCAGTATGAACTGTGAGGAGGATGCTATGAGAATGCAGGGTGACTTGGACAGGTTGGGGGAGTGGGCAGATGCATGGCAGATGACGTTTAATGCGGATAAATGTGAGGTTATCCACTTTGGTAGCAAAAACAGGAAGGCAGATTACTTGACACCATTTAGATAGTCAAGTCAAGTCAAGTTCTTGACTCTTGACTTGACTTGACTTGACTATCTAAATGGTGTCAAGTTGGGAAAAGGGAAAGTACAATGGGATCTGGGGGTCCTTGTACATCAGTCTATGAAAGTAAGCATGCAGGTACAGCAGGCAGTGAAGAAAGCGAATGGCATGTTGGCCTTAATAACAAGGGGAATCGAATATAGGAGCAAAGAGGTCCTTCTGCAGTTGTACAGAGCCCTAATGAGACCACACCTGGAGTATTGTGTGCAGTTTTGGTCCGCTAATTTGAGGAAGGACATTCTTGCTATTGAGGGAGTGCAGCATAGGTTTAAAATGTTAATTCCCGGGATGGCGGGACTGTCATATGCTGAGAGAATGGAGCAGCTGGGCTTGTACACTGGAGTTTAGAAGGATGAGAGGGCATCTCATTGAAACATATAAGATTGTTAAGGGCTTGGACACGCTAGAGGCAGGAAACATGTTCCCGATGTTGGGGGAGTCCAGAACCAGGGGCCACAGTTTAAGAATAAGGAGTAAGCTATTTAGAACGGAGACGAGGAAAAACCTTTTCTCACAGAGAGTGGTGAATCTGTGGAATTCTCTGCCTCAGAGGACAGTGAAGGCAGGTTCTCTGGATGCTTCAAGAGAGAGCTAGATAGGACTCTTAAAAATAGCGGAGTCAGGGGATATGGGGAGAAGGGAGGAACAGGGTACAGATTGTGGATGATCAGCCATGATCACATTTAATGGCGGTGCTGGCTCGAAGGGTCAAATGGCCTACTGCACCTATTGTCTATTGTCTAATGTACTAGGCTTCTTTCCTTGAAGCATCGGAGGCTGTGTGATGAATATCATGAATAGGCATAGATAAGGTGACAGTCTTTTCGCCAGGGTAGGGGAGTCTACAACTGGAAGGCATCAGTTTAAGGCGAGATGGAAAAAATTAGTGAAGAGTGAAGGAGCAAGATTTTCACACAGAGGGTTCAAGTTCAAGTTCAAGTTCAAGAGAGTTTATTGTCATGTGTCCCAGATAGGACAATGAAATTCTTGCTTTGCTTCAGCACAACAGAATATAGTAGGCATAAATAAATACAGAGGGTCATGCATATATGGAACGAGCGGCCAGAGGAAAAGGTTAGAAATGGATACAATTATGGCATTTAAAAGATTCTTGGAGAGGTACATGGATAGGTAAAATTGAGGGATATGGATGCAAGTGTGACTAGCTAAATTGGCCAGCATGAACAAGTTGGGCCAAAGGGTCTGTTTCAACTTTACATATTACAACTCTATGAATATAAAGGGCCTGTCGCACTTGGTTATTTGTTTTGGCGACTGCCGCGTCATATCAGTGTCGCCAAAAGATATTGAACATTTCAAAATCCAGCGGCGACAAAAAAAATGTTGCGACACTTGAAAAAACGCAGCACGTCATACGCCATCACGCCGCAAATTTTTCGGTGACCTGATACGTCAGTCAATGATGCCGGCAGTCGCCAAAAAAATGGCCAAGTGGGACAGGCCCTTAAGTGGGAAAGCTGGTGAAAATCCATGGCTCTCTTTTTAAACATGTACTTTTTTTTTTTTTTTTTTTTTTTTAGTTTATCAAAAAATGTATTCAATTATTAAAAAATAATATTTACACTACAATAAAACAAGCCAGAACCCACCACCATAATACAATACAAACATATATCCATAATAAACTATTATACAATTATGATACAATCCTTATTGAGGATACATTCAACACCCTGTGGAGCCCAGCGGTCCCGGAACTCCCTCAGGGTGCCCACAGACAGGGCGTATTCCCTTTCTAATCCCACCCGGGCACGGACGTAACCCCGGAAAAGGGGCAGGCAGCTGGCCCGGGTAGAGCCCTCCGCCGCCTTTAAACATGTACTTGGGGGGAATGTCTCTTGCAGATAAGGCCATCCATGTTTTAGTGAAAAGATTAGCATCGCTGTTTAGGTTGAGTGGTGCAGATCCCGACATGAGCCAAACTTTGTAATTAGAAGATGGACACAAAATGCTGGAGTAACTCAGCGGGACAGGCAGCATCTCTGGAGAGAAGGAATGGGTCACGTTTCCGGTCAAGACCCTTCTTCAGACTGACGAGTGGGCGGTACAGAGATAAAATGTAGTCGCAGACAGTAAGACTGGTGGGAGAACTGAGAAGGGGAGGGGATGGAGAGAGAGGGAAAGCAAGGGCCACTTGAAGTTAGAGAAGTCACTGTTCATGCCGCTGGGGTGTAAGCTACCCAAGTGAAATATGAGATGCATTTGCCAAGAGCTTAAGTATATGCCTCACAAAATGTCTCCTCTTTGATTGATCATTTGCATGAAATTCAAGATGAGATTTACTGTATTCTCCTGTTCACCTGTTCTGCTTAATTTGGATTCTCCGTTCATATATTATAGTTGGAAAGAAGCTTATTCAGCACACTTTCATCTTCTGTGCACACAGTGTGGTTTGAAATATGGGGTCTTGACAAGAGTGATTTACCACATTGACTGCTCCGTTATGTGGTCACCATGTTAATATTTCTCATGTCCCTTATCATGCTCAAAAGTGAGGTCCTGAGTATGGATATTTGATGGATTTACAGTAAGAGATATGCTGTGGTGGAAATGTGCCCTGAATTAATGAACATCATAATTCACAGCTGTATTAAGGCTCAATATTAATACCCTCTGCACTGTGAAACATTTTCACTAGGATGGCCAGCAAGATCCTATTAGGTATAACAGAGGAATGGCCTTTTTGTTGTAAAGGTTTTTTGATTGCATTGGCATTGATTCTTCTCAATATGACGGTGATTTGCAGAGTTTACCTTTGTCAATGGGCTTGTAACTAAAGGCCCTGTCCCACTTACGTGTCCTTTGCACGCAAATTATGCAACCTCGTCGTTGCGTTGAGGCGCGTGGGCATCGTTTGGCCGCGCGGGACCGGTCCCACTGAGAAGCGCGGAGGGGTATGTAGTTGTGCGTGACATCGCGCGGGGCTCCGAAACTTTTGTAGCGAACTAAATCTTTGCGTGCCAACGACCTGTCGCGGAACTGACGGCCAAAGTGGGACAGGCCCAAGACCCTGGGGCGATGCAACGTCTCATCTCCAACAGCAGCAGAAGCAGTCAAACGATCGCCGAGCTTGGCCTGGGGCTCACGGCCGTTGCGGTCCGGATCCGCCCCCACTTCTACTCCCAGAGCGGGGCCAAGAAAATTGAAGATAGACACAAAATGCTGGAGTAACTCAGCGGGACCTCTCTGGAGAGAAGCAATGCGTGACGTTACGGGTCAAGACCCTTCTTTCAGACTGAAGAAGAGTCACGGCACGAAACATCATCCATTCCTTCTCTCCAGAGATGCTGCCGGTCCCGCTGAGTTACTCCTGCATTTTGTGTCCATCTTTAAATGACGTCACGTACTCCAGACGGCTGTGCGGTCTAATGAAGTCGCGCGCGACCTGCGCGGGACCGTCGCGCCTCAAGGCGACCATGAAGTTGCGTAATTAACGTGCCAAGGACACGTAAGTGGGACAGGCCCTTTAGGGCGAATTTTAGCCAATACTGATGAGGGTAGACAAAAATGCTGGAGGAACTCAGCAGGTGAGGCAGCATCTAGATGCTGCCTCACCCGCTGAGTTTCTCCAGCATATTTGTCAACCTTTGATTTTTCCAGCATCTGCAGTTTTTTCTTAAACAATACTGATGAGAGTTTGTTCCTCTGCTTTTTTCCTTCTGATATTTTGAATCATCAAAGCATAACTCTTCACTTACTGAAGATGGTTTAAAATAATCTTGAAGGTGCGTGGTTTGGCCTGGTTTATTCACGTCAGGCTTGACAGTTCCTCTGGTCTTTCCTTGGCGCTCAAATGTTCTTTAATGTCTTTTGATGTTTTCAATTTGTGGTATGTAGAGATATCCCTATAGGCTTGTGACGTAGGTGCGTATTTGATACTGTGTTTGTCCAGCAATGTGTATTGCAAGCTTGTGTGGAAAGGAACTGCAGATGCTGATTTACACCGAAGATGGACACAAACTGCTGGAGTAACTCAGCGGGACAGGCAGCATCTCTGGAGAGACGTTTTCGGCCGAGACTCTTCGTCAGACTGCTCCTGTCCCACTGAAATCATTTCCATTTACCTCGACTCCATCCTATCCACCCCCTAGTCCAATCCCTCTGGACATCCAAGAGACCGCACATGCCCTTTTCCTCTTCAATGAGTTCAGTTTTCCAGGCCCCCTCTCCTTCATCTTTACTGTAAACATGGTCTTGCTGTTTAGCTGACTTTAATTTAGTTTAGAGATACAGTGTGGAAACAGGCCCACCGGGTCTGCACCGGCCAGCGATCCCCGCACTTTAACACTATCCTACACACACATAGAAACATAGAAACATAGAAATTAGGTGCAAGAGTAGGCCATTCGGCCCTTCGAGCCTGCACCGCCATTCAATATGATCATGGCTGATCATCCAACTCAGTATCCCTTACCTGCCTTCTCTCCATACCCCCTGATCCCCTTAGCCACAAGGGCCACATCTAACTCCCTCTGAAATATAGCCAATGAACTGTGGCCTCGACTACCCTCTGTGGCAGAGAGTTCCAGAGATTCACCACTCTGTGTGAAAAAAAAAGTCTTCTCATCTCGGTTTTAAAGGATTTCCCCCTTATCCTTAAGCTGTGACCCCTTGTCCTGGACTTCCCCAACATCGGGAACAATCTTCCTGCATCTAGCCTGTCCAACCCCTTAAGAATTTTGTAAGTTTCTATAAGATCCCCTCTCAATATCCTAATTCTAGAGAGTATAAACCAAGTCTATCCAGTCTTTCTTCATAAGACAGTCAGATCCCCAGGAATCAGTCTGGTGAACCTTCTCTGCACTCCCTCTATGGCAATAATGTCCTTGCTCAGATTTGGAGACCAAAACTGTACGCAATACTCCAGGTGTGGTCTCACCAAGACCCTGTACAACTGCACACGAGGGACAATTTACATTTTATACCAAGCCAATTAACCTACAAACCTGTACGTCTGTGGAGTGTGGGAGGAAACCGAAGATATCGGAGAAAACCGCGCGGGTTAGGGGAGAACGTACAAACTCGGTACAGACAAGCACTTGGCGTCGTGATCGAACCCGGGTCTCCGGTGCTGCGAGCGCTGTAAGGCAGCAACTCTACCGCTGCGCCACCGTGCTGCCCACTTGTTATGGCACAGTGAGGCAGAGCCTTTTGTTCAAATCTCCAACTTGGTGAGGTATTGAGCAAGGACTGCATGCGGGGAGGCAGGCAGGGTATTCCTAGACGTTTATGTCCTCTCCCTTGTTCTAATTTGCCTCTGGTTAGATACTTATGTCATTGGCAAGGGCATGACAGACCATCTGTTGTCATGACCATCAAAGGAGGAAATCCATTCTTCCCACAAGTACTTCCAGTTTATTTGTGTTCATAACATTGTGGGTGACTTGGATATTTTTTAAATCAATCTTTCCTTTTCATGGAGTGCACCAGTATTGTTACCTATTGTCCATTTATATAATATGAGGATTTTAAGATGCCTGAAGTGTGAACAGATGCATCCTGTTTAGACTTGGTCATGCGCACACACTTCTGGCTGTGCTTATCAACAAATAAAGCATTTCAAGATAAAAGATGTGGAAAATGCCTCATGTTTCTCTAGTGACTGCAAACACAAACATGCTCTTTAGCTGAATCTCAAAGGGGCTGAAAAAGTAATATTTACATAAATGACAGTTTAATAAGTGTAATTGGGATTGGGACTCGGCTGGGGAATGTGGTTTACATTGGTGAACAAGAAGACGGGCTTCCCTTAATGCTGCCAACATTCAAGTATGCTGTCTTTGCCAAGTTAGAGAAATTCACTTTGATTTGAATTTGACTTTTATTCCATTTATATTTGTGTTTTCACTTCATTTAAAACTATTAGCAGTGGATTTTAGGACTGGAGACTACAGATGCTGGAATCCGGAGTAAAGAATAAATTGCTGGAGGAACTCAGTGAGTCAGGCAGAATTGCTGAACATACTGAGATCTTCCAGCAGTTTGTCTTTTGCAGCACTTGATTTGGACTTATCGGTTAGACTTTAGAGAATTGGACTTTAGAGATACAGCGTGGAAACAGCCCCTTGGTCCCACCGAATCCGCACCAACCAGCGATCCCCGCACACTAACACTATCCTACACACACTAGGGACAATTTACATTGATACCAAGCCAATACAAACCTGTACGTCTTTGGAGTGTGGGAGGAAACCGAAGATCTCGGAGAAAACCCACGGGGAGAACGTACACCTGCAGTCAGGATTGAACCCGGGACTCTGGTGCTTTAATGCAGTAACTAACCACTATGCCACAGTGTCACCTATGGCTTTTAGCTTAATGAATCCTGATGCAGTACATACATTAAATCTTCTTGAATTGATATTTGGCAATGTTGAGTTTAAAATGATTTAAAGATATCTTAATTTTCCCGATCGACATTATGAGGTGTAGTGACGATGATTCCAGTTAATAATGCTGTAATTATCAGAAGATACAAATATGATACTGATACAAATACCAATGGCTGGGTGGCACGGTGGCGCAGCGGTAGAGTTGCTGCCTTACAGCACCAGAGCCCCGGTTCCCGGGTTCGATCCTGACCACGGATACACGTCTGTCCGGAGTTTCTACGTTCTCCCCGTGACTTGTGTGGGTTTTCTCCAAGATCTTCGGTTTCCTCCCACACTGCAAGGACGTACAGGTTTGCAGGTTAACTGGCTTGGTGTAAATAATAATTGTCCCTAGTGTGTGTAGGATTGTGTTAATGTGCGGGGATCGCTGGTCGGCGTGCACTCGTTTCCACGCTGTATCTCTAAAGTCCAAATCTCTAAAAATGGAGTGAAAAAGAGCAGGTAAAAACTCAATATTTTCTCCAAACAAATTGTATCATTCTCCCTCTGATCACTATTTTGATTCTCCTCTTAATACTTGCTGATGTCGAAATCTGGAATTGTACAAATTGCCTCCCTACAAGTCGAGACTGTTTACAAAACCAATTCAAACAAAACATTTTAAGAGCCTTCAGAATACAAACCTATTCTTTCATTGGATCATCAGCGATTGGACAGCAAATTTCAATGCCACTTTACAATAAATACCTTTCCTTCCTTTCAATACAATGAATTACAATACCTTTCATCTTTGTAATTTTCCAACTGATTTCATATTGAGTTCACTGAGTTTCAGAGCACAGGGTTCTGCTGTCAAGCTCAAAATAAACCGGCCAGATTCAGAGTGGGCAAGTGCTTGTGAAAAGGCCATTGTTTACAACAAACAAAAATCCATTGTTCATTATGCAGCCCATTTTGTTGGTAACATCTGGTGCTAACACATACCTGTCTGCAATAGCATGACGGCTTCAATCAAACAAGAAATGTCCAATGGAACACTAAAGGTCACTTCACTGGGTCCCATGTTATTCTGAATGATTTTTCTGGCCGTGTTTGGGGGATGGGGAGGGAAATCGGACTGATTGTTGTCGCTGCATTGTAGCAAGTTGAGGTAAAGTAGCTTACCGTATAGAAACATAGAAAATAGGCGCAGGAGTAGGCCATTCGGCCCTTCGAGCCTGCACCGCCATTCAATATGATCATGGCTGATCATTGTTGACCCTGCTATGTAGATTTGGAAACTGAGCCAACTGATGATTAGAGCAGATTATGTCTTCAGGGTGAACTGTGAGTCATTACCCCGACACGCGCTAATTTGTGGCATGGCAAAAGAATGTAGATTGCTGGAGTAACTCAGCAGGACAGGCAGCATCTCTGGTAAGAAGGAATGGGTGAGAAGGGTCTCGATCCAAAATGTCACCCATTCCTTCTCTCAAGTTTGTCTGGCCCGCTGTCTGTCCTGCTGAGTTACTCCAGCATTTTATGTATATCTTCAGTGTAAATCAGCATCTGCAGTTCCTTCCTAAGCAAAAGAATGTAGTTAGGCATATGAAATCCCTAAAAATTGTCTAGGGTATTATTATTATTAATTAATTAATTATGAAATATGGAAGAAGGGTTTAGGGAGAAGGGGTGAGATTAAATAAGTTATTCTTCTTCTCACTCCTTTTCGAGCTTGTAAAGAAAAAGTGTTGGACATTTAAATTTTGCTTTATGCTTTTTATTGCTTTGCAAATATTGCCTGGAATGTCCGATTGTTTGACTACTTCGATTTTGTTGTTGTTATTTATTCCTACTTATGTCTTTGCTTGTTCGGAACAAATAAACAAATTATTAAAAAATAAATAAAAAAATGTCCTCACATACACAACGTTAATGAGAAAAGTAATCATGGAAAATTAGAGGAAAGGGAAGATGAAGATGTTAAATAAATTAGACATGGTTGTGAGGATATTGGAAGAACAAGTGAACAGGGATTGTCGGGATTAATTTTGGGATTACTATGAGTACATCAGTGTAAATAGCTGTTCATGAAGATAATCACGGCACATAGAACTGCAGGTTAGCTCTGGAGAGAATTACTTATTTGTGTGATTGTGTTACTCATGTTAAACATGCTGGCTGTGAGACTCCAACTTCAAAACAATTATGTTAACTCGGCTCAAAATGAAGTTGAGTAAATCACACACAAGGACATACAAAATGCTTTTCAACATTTTAATGTGAACTGATGGCTGGAAATATATCCTGATTGTTTCTTTAACGATCGCTATACTGTAGGCCTTAAATTTGATACTGCTTGGTCTCCAGCATTTAAGAAACAGTTCAATATTTAAGAAATAGTCTGGAAGATTGAGTCTAGAACCAGAAGTCTCAATTTCAGTAAATGGGGATAAACCATTTTGGACCACTTTGATCTTATAGAAGTTATAAAATAATGAGAGGAATTGATCAGGTACAGTAGATACACAGAATCTCTTGCCCAGAGAAGGTGAATCGAGGGCCAGAGGACATAGGTTTAAGGTGAAGGGAAAATGATTTAATAGGAATCTGAGGGGTGACTTTTTCACACAAACGGTGGTGGTTTTATGGGAACAAGCTGCCAGAGGAGGTCGTTGAAGCTGGGACTATCCCAAAGTTTAAGAAACAGTTAGACAGGTACATGGATAGGACAGGTTTGGAGGGTATGGGCCAAACACAGGAGGTGGGACGAGTGCAGCTGGAACATGTTGGCCGGTGAAGGGCAGAAGGGCCTGTTTCCACACTGGATCACTCTATGAAGCCATGACTTCACATTTCTTGGACAATGGGAAATGATTTTTCCAGTTGAAAAACTTAAGATCAGTTATAACTATGTATATGAAACAGAACCTTGAAATATTTCTCAAGTATCTTGGTTTGTACAGTCCAGCTTAAAGAATTTGATGGGATGAAAAGTGAGAAGCCATTTGCACAGGTGTGGTGTTTGGGTCTCGAAAGCATGATTTTAAAATTAGGAGAAAAGCTTTTAAGAGATGATATCACAATGTACTTATTCACATAGAGATGTATTTGAATCTGATGGATGCTGTCCCACAAACTGAGAATAATCAGTTAAAGGCTTAAAATGGAAATGGATAGGTTTCTGTGAATGGATAGGTTTCTTGTTCGGCACGGACTTGTAGGGCCGAGATGGCCTGTTTCCATGCTGTAATTGTTATATGGTTATATGGTTATAAGTAAGGGGTTTAATGGAGATTGCATCAATCTAGCTAAGTAAAGTTAAGATGTATATCAGCCACAATCTTTTTGATCAGTGAAACAACCAAGAGAGGCAGAAGGATTCCTAATCTGAGCTCTGGAGGCGTTTAATTTAGAAATACAGCGCAGAAACAAACACTTCGGCCCACTGAGTCCACACCGACCAGCGATTCCTGCACATTAGCACCATCCTACACACACTAGGGACAATTTACATTTATACCAAGCCAATTAACCTGCAAACCTGTACATCTTTGGAGTGTGGGAGGAAAGCAAAGATCTTCAGACTGCACAGTTACGGGAAAGGGAAACGAGAGATACAGACAGTGATGTAGAGAGATCTAGAACAAAGAATGCAAAAAAGTAACAAAGATAAAGGGAAAACGCCATTATGACTTTCAGTCTGAAGAAGAGTTTTGACCTGAAACGTTACCCATTCCTTCTCTCCAGAGATGCTGCCTGTCCCGCCCGCCGAGTTACTCCAGCTTTTCGTTGGTAGACAAAAATGCTGGAGAAACTCAGCGGGTGAGGCAGCATCTATGGAGCAAAGGAAATAGGCGACGTTTCGAGACCCTTCTTCAGACCAGCTTTTTAAACCAGCATCTGCAGTTCCTTCCGACACATCGGCTGACTTTGTACTTTATCTGGAAATGTGATAGTCAGTTTGTGCACAGTATGTTCTTGAGCGGTAATGGTATAAATGGCCAAATAATGTGTTTTAATGTGTTTAGAAACATAGAAACTAGAAATTAGTGCAGGAGTAGGCCATTCGGCCCTTCGAGCCTGCACCGCCATTCAATATGATCATGGCTGATCATCCAACTCAGTATCCCGTACCTGCCTTCTCTCCCATACCCTCTGATCCCCTTAGCCACAAGGGCCACATCTAATGGCTCTTAAATATAGCCAATGAACTGGCCTCAACTACCCTCTGTGGCAGAGAGTTCCAGAGATTCACCACTCTTAGGGAACAAATGTTGGCCAGAATTGCACAGTGTGAAGTGTGGTGGGATCTGATGCTATGGTAACTTTGCAGAGGGGCAGTGTGATATAATGCAATTTGGAGAGTTATGATCTAAAATCAGAATGGGGTATTTATAAAACTGGGTTGAGCATCCTTTTCTGAGCACAATGGGTTGAATGGACTTATTTTGGTTTTTGATGATCTGAGGTTTGAGGTCTTTGTAAAAGCTATCATTATTTTAATAATCTATGTGATCATTAACTCCATGCAGGAGAATAACCTGCATTTAATTTTAATGCCTCATCTGAAAATTACTACTTTGTTCTAGTGTGATGAAATGTCAGATAGATTAGGAGCTAAATTTCCAGGATAAGGGCCACTTATGCAAAAATATGGTGAGCTGCTTCCATGGACAGCATGCTAACGTTCAGGTTGCAGAAAGTAAATACTTCTGGGTAACTTCAAATTGTTCAAATAAAGAAGTCTGGGCACAATCAGTGAGATTGTGTGAAATTGAAAACAGTTTTTCTGCATAATATTCAGCAGGTATTGGTTAAGGGGCTGTCCCACTCTACGAGGTAATTCAAGAGCTCTCCCGCGTTTAAAAAAAAAATCAAACTCGTGGTAAGCACGTAGAATGCACGTAGCGGGTACGTCGGAGCTCGGGGACGTCTCTTAACAGCTCGTAACGCTAACGGCAGGTACTCGTGAAACGCGGTAAGCTCTGGAAGACTCATGAAGATTTTTCAACATGTTGAAAAATGTTCACGAGAGCCCCGAGTACCTACGAGCGGCTATTACCGTAATTCTCCGAGTTCGAATCTGGGGAAACTCAGGAGAACTCTAGAATTCGCTCATACAGTGGGACAGGCCCTTTAATTCCTAATAATTGTAGGCCCAGAGTACAAGAAAATTGGCAATGATTTAAAAGTACAGAGCTATTAAACACAGTAGCGGGCCCTTCGATTCACTTTTTACATACCGACCACCTGGTCCCACCCCTGCATTTAGCCCATCCACTTCTATTCATAAATCTGTCCAAATGCTTTTTTAAAAGTAATAATTATATCCGCTTCTTTAGCTTCCTCGGGAAGCTCATTACAGATACAGGCCACCCTCTGAGTGGAAAAAGTTGCCGCTGAGCTCTCTCTTAAATCTCTCTCCTCACACCAGGTGTCTGTGTCCTCTAATTTGGAATCCTCTACAAAATGAGTCAGATCATTCACCTTATCCACGCCCCTCGTGATCTTGTATACCTCAAAAAACCCTTCATCCTCCTGAGCTCCAAAGAAAAGCTCCCAGCCTTTCGATTCTCTCACCATAACTCAAGCCTGCAACTCCAGGTAACAGTCCAGTGAATCACTACTGTGCCTTTTCCCAACTCTATGACGTACTTCCTGCAGCTGGATGACAAGAACTGCACACAGTTTTCCAAATGTAGTCTCTCCAAGAACTTAGGATGTCCCAACTTTAATACTTGATAGACACAAAAAGCTGGAGTAACTCAGCGGGGCAGGCAGCATCTCCGGAGAGAAGGAATGGGTGACATTTTGGGTCTTCAGACTGGTTAGGGATCATACTTTTTTTTTTTTTTTTTTTTTATTTTATTTTTATTAGAAGTACGGTAAATTACAATCCTACACAACACATATATCTTAATACATTTTTTGTACCGCTTCATTTTTTTTTAGCTTTAAGAAAAAGGTAGAAGTAAGGAAAGTAAAGAAAGTGCAAGAGAGTCGTGCAGTGCAAGAGTGTTGGGAAAAGAAAGCCCCTTAGGAAAGAAGTTAGAGAAGGAAGTAAAGTGAGAAAATAGACCCTAGAAAAGAAAGAAAGAGAAAATAGAAACAATCGCTCTATTATAACATTAAACTCCGCAGAAAGGGGACTACCAACCAAGTCTGTTTTTGTTGTTTTACCTCCCGTTACCAGGTCCTGATACCACTTATTTATATATTTGTTTTTTTTTAATTACTATTGCACCTCATATTTGTAATAGGTCCAGAAACATAGACCACGTCTTTTGGAACGTTAGGGATCATACTTGACACATACTTTATACTTGATATAACCTTCCTAGGAGCAGGGAGGTTCTACTGCAGTTGTTCAGGGTCTTGGTGAGACCACACCTGGAGTATTGCGTGCAGTTTTGGTCTCCAAATCTGAGGAAGGACATTATTGCCATAGAGGGAGTGCAGAGAAGGTTCACCAGACTGATTCCTGGGATGTCAGGACTGTCTTATGAAGAAAGACTGGATAGACTTGGTTTATACTCTCTAGAATTTAGGAGATAGAGAGGGGATCTTATAGAAACTTACAAAATTCTTAAGGGGTTGGACAGGCTAGATGCAGGAAGATTGTTCCCGATGTTGGGGAAGTCCAGGACAAGGGGTCACAGCTTAAGAATAAGGGGGAAATCCTTTAAAACCGAGATGAGGAGAACTTTTTTTCACACAGAGAGTGGTGAATCTCTGGAACTCTCTGCCACAGAGGGTAGTTGAGGCCAGTTCATTGGCTATATTTAAGAGGGAGTTAGATGTGGCCCTTGTGGCTAAGGGGATCAGGGGGTATGGAGAGAAGGCAGGTACGGGATACTGAGTTGGATGATCAGCCATTCATATTGAATGGCGGTGCAGGCTCGAAGGGCCGAATGGCCTACTCCTGCACCTAATTTCTATGTAAAGGAGGGAAGCATGCCTTGGAGCATTGTCAATATGCTGTGTGCTTTAGCACGTTGACCTCTCCAATCTGGCAGCTTCATGGGTATTGTCAAGCATATCCTTGCATGTCACCAATTTTAACAAATGTTCCTCTTTCGCAACAGGAAGAATATGGGTTCAGTGAAGAGATAAGGATATTTATAATGACTTTAAACAAGCTCAGTATATTGTGTAGAAAGGAATGCTGGTTTAAACAGAAGATAGGCACAAAAACTGGAGTAACTCAGCGGGACAGGCAGCATCTCTGGAGAGAAGGGACGGTTGATGTTTTGGGTTGAGGCCCTTCTTCAGACCTTTGTGCTATGATTTATTGAATAATTATTTATCTCTCCACATCATCGTCTATATCCCCCGTTTCCTTTTTCCCCCGACTAGTCTGAAGGATCTCGACCCGAAACGTCACCCATTCTTTCTTTCCAGAGATGCTGCCTGTCCCGCTGAGTTACTCCAGTTTTTTGTATAAGAACTGCAAATGCCGGAAAAATCCAAGGGAGACAAAAATGCTGGAGAGCGGGTGAGGCAGCATCTATGGAGCGAAAGGAATAGGTGATGTCTCAGGTTGAGACCCTTCTTCACACCCTTCATCAGAAGGGTCTTGATCCGAAACATCGCCTATTCCTTTGCTCCATAGATGCTGCCTCACCCGCTGAGCTTCTCCAGCATTTTTGTCTATGTCCCAGCTTTTTGTATCTGCACTAGCTCTGTATGTTTCCTGCCTTTGAACTTTAACGACTCCATATACAACTTCAAATGTTGTAACCCAGATATATTTGTCGCAAGTATTACAGATACTTATGTATATTATAGAAACATAGAAACATAGAAAATAGGTGCAGGAGTAAGCCATTCGAGCCTGCACCGCCATTCAATATGATCGTGGCTGATCATCCAACTCAGTATCCTGTTCCTGCCTTCTCTCCATACCCCCTGATCCCTTTAGCCACAAGGGCCACATCTAACTCCCTCTTAAATATAGCCAATGAACTGGCCTCAACTACCTTCTGCGGCAGAGAATTCCAGAGATTCACCACTCTCTGTGTGAAAAATGTTTTCCTCATCTCGGCCCTAAAAGATTTCCCCCTTATTCCTTAAACTATGACCCCTTGTTCTGGACTTCCCCAACATCGGGAACAATCTTCCTGCATCTAGCCTGTCCAACCCCAGCACATTATGGTCCTTAAAATGACGAAAACAGGTGTTGAATATAATTTTGATGCTGTTTTGTACAAGCATGTGGTAATACAGTCAGCATGTCAGCTGTTGATTTCTGAAGCTCAATAAAGTTATGTTCCAGTCTATGTCCATCCATCTTTGAAAATGCACGTTTTAAAGCAAAACTCCAGTAACACACGTTGCTGGTGGTTTACCGAGCTTCAGCAAGCTTACATCATTAAAATAGCAAATTCTTCGCTTGTTTTCCCAGAGAGTTGCACATGGCCCTGAAGTGCACTTTGAAATATTTAAATGGTTATCACTTCACATTTAGTCGCCTTATGAGGAAGAATGTGCACATGTGCACAAACGTTACTTCACCAGCTTTGTATTGTGGAATAATTAACCTTTGCTACACTTTTCATGCTGCTAGTGGGCTTGTTATTTAAAAGATGCACAATGGCAATTCAGTGACCTCAGCCTTCCCTTGCACAGAATGCATTTTCACTGAGGAGGCACAAAGCGGACAATGCCTGAATAACTCTGCCTCATGCACCCTGCTGAATATTTCCGTGCCATGAAAATTAGGCCGATCTGTACAATTGACAGATGACCTGTTATTACCTGTCTCGTGTCCCCGCTGAAGTTGAGAATATGGGCATGAAGGAACTGTAGATGCTGGTTAAATCCAAAGATAGACACAAAATGCTGGAGTAACTCAGCGGGACAGGCAGCATCTCTGGAGAGAAGGAATGGGTGAGGTTTCGGGTCGACACCCTTCTTCAAACTTAGAACGGAGACGAGGAAACACTTTTTCTCACAGAGAGTGGTGAGTTTGTGGAATTCTCTGCCTCAGAGGGCGGTGGAGGCAGGTTCGCTGGATGCTTTCAAGAGAGAGCAAGATAGGGCTCTTTAAAATAGCGGAGTCAGGGGATATGGGAAGAAGGCAGGAACGGGGTACTGATTGGGGATGATCAGCCATGATCACAGTGAATGGCGGTGCTGGCTCGAAGGGCCGAATGGCCTACTCCTGCACCTATTGTCTATTGTCTATAGTCACCCGTTCCTTCTGTTCAGAATACGGGCAGCCATCCAGCTTCAAGCTCTTGCTGACGGACCTGTTGTCGGTTGCAAAAAGAAAGGGAGAGTATTGTGTGTGATGTTATGCATGTTAGAATCAGAATGATTTGTTCCGATTATCTGGATCCTTTATGCTTGGGGAAAGCGCACATGTGTCTTCAAACAAAGCCGCTGAACATAAGCTGTGATAGGTTTTATGATTTGCTGTTGTTCAAATGCACGGCTCATGCTCTGGATGATTTACATGAATATGTCCTCGAGATAAGCACTGAGAACTGTCATGGGGATAACAAAAAGCCAAGGCCCCAGGTCACCCGTTCATCCATTAAAGTATCACGGTGTTTTAGTTGGTTGAATATCCCTCTGCTGCTTGTAAGCTGTTACCACCCTGCTTTAAATGACAACATGTTCCAATGCAAAAAAAAAAGTCATTTGGGCTAATTGGTCTAAGATGTGGTTAACCTTCCGCATGGGTAGTTGTAATTACATTTATCCACATTCTTTCCATTTACGTTCGTCGTGCTCTGCCGTCTCACTTGCTCCAAATGCTTCCCTTTTTAACCTGCTTGATTGGTGCCTTGTTCGTCACCCCTAACCTAGAAAATAAACCTGCTTGATTTCCCCAGCTCTTGTAATTGTGAACATTGCTCCCGATTTAGCCTTGCTTTTCCCATGAAGGCAATTTCAAAGTTAATCCACTTTCTACTTTTGCATATTTGCCTTTGTCACAGAGAGTCTAAATGGTTCCCTACATATTAAAGAAAAGACACAAAGTGCTGGAGTAACTCGGTGGGTCAGGCGGAGTGGTATCCCAAGGTATTGACATTGGCTGACTGGCAGAAGGCAATGAGTGGGAATAAAGTGGGTCTGTTCTGATCGGCTGCTGGTGACTAGCATTGTTCCCCAGACGTTGGTGTCGGGTCCGCTACTTTTCATGTTATATTTTAACGATCTGGATGATGGAATTGATGGTTTTGTGGCCATGTTTGCGGACGATACAAAGATAGATGGAAGGGCAGGTCATGGTGGGGAAGCAAGGAGCCTGCAGGAGGACTTGGACAGGTTGGGAGACTGGGCAAAGAATTGGCACATGGAATGCAGCATAGCAAAGTGTACGGTCATGCACTTTGGTAGAAGAAATAAAAGCATAGACTTTTAAATGGGGAGGATTCAGAAATGGGAGACGCAAAGGCACTTCGGAGTGCTGGTGCAGAATTCCCAAAAAGTTAATGTGTAAGTTGAGTCAGCGATGAGGAAGAACACAATGCTATCATTCATTGTGAGGGGGACTAGAATATAAAAGCTAGGATGTAATGCTGAGGTGTAATCTAAGGAAGGATGTGCTTGGCTTTGGAGGCAGTCCAGAGGAAGTTTACGAGAATTATCTTGGGGATGATTGGGTTAATATTTCAGGAGTTTGAAGGCTCGGGGCCCGTATTCACTGGTGTTTCGAAGGATGAGAGGGTTCTCATTGAAACCTACTGGATAATGAAAGGCCGAGATGAAAGTGGATGTAGAAAGGATGTTTCCAGTCATGGGAGCGTCTGGAACCAGAAGTTACAGCCTTAGATTAAAAGGACATACCTTCAAACTGCAGATACGGAGGAATGACGTTAGCCAGAGGGTGGTGAATCTGCGGAATTCATTGCCACAGATGGCTGTGGAGACCAAGACATTGGGTATTTTTAGGATGGAGTTTGACAGGTTCTTGATCAGGAAAGGCATCAAAGGTTACGGATGAGAAGGGGTTGCGAGGGGAAAATAGATCAGCCATGATTGAATGGTGGAGCTGATGATGAACTGAATGGCCTCATTCTGCTCCAATGTTGTATGGTCTTCTACCCAACTAGTTAATGCCAACCTAGATGCACCATCTAAAGTAGCTTGTCTGCATTTGGCTCTTGTCCCTTTAATCCTTTCCTGTCTGGGTACCTGTCCAAATGTCTTTTCCAATCTTGTTATTCCACCTGCCTCAGCTACTTCCTCCATCAGCTTCAGCACACAGGATGCTTACCTTCCTTCATAACATCATAAGCGACAGGAGTAGAATCAGGCCATTCAGCCCATCAAGCCTGCTCCACCTTTCAATCATGGCTGATCTATCTCTACCTCCTAACCCCATTCTCCTGCCTTCTCCCCATAACCTCTGACCCCCGTACTCATCAAGAATAAGATGTGGCATGGAGCAGCCTGCATGTCATGTTATCACTGTATAAAACATTGGTTCAGCGACACCTGGAGGAAGCTTCTCCCCGCACTTGTCAGAATACTGAACGGACTTCTCATCAACTCAGGGATATAGTCCCGATCTCCTAACCTACCTCATTGAAGCACTTGCACTTTTTCTCTTTGTATCTGCACTTTCTCTGTAGCTGTAACGCCGCAAATAGCACAATGGAAACACTGCACTTAATTGAGATCTTTTTTGAAAGTGTCATACAGTTTAACCACATAACAATTACAGCACGGAAACAGGCCATCTCGGCCCTACAAGTCCATGCCGAACAAATTTTTTCCCCTTAGTCCCACCTGCCTGCACTCATACCATAACCCTCCATTCCCTTCTCATCCATATGCCTATCCAATTTATTTTTAAATGATACCAATGAACCTGCCTCCACCACTTCCACTGGGAGCTCATTCCACACCGCTACCACTCTCTGCGTAAAGAAGTTCCCCCTCATATTACCCCTAAACTTCTGTCCCTTAATTCTGAAGTCATGTCCTCTTGTTTGAATCTTCCGTATTCTCAAAGGGAAATTTGAGAATGAGTTTAAACATCACTTCAACATTATTCCTAGATTTAGCGATGAATCCATATTTAAGTTTTCTTTCTTTTTTAACAGAGGGATTGATCTTGGATGTTGCGCATTTCTTTGCAAATCCAGTCTATTCCTTCTGCTCTTGTGCAGCGCTGAGCCTCTTTTACAGTACTGTTACTTTTGTTGAAGTCCATCCTGATAAAAAAGACACAATGTGCTGGGGTAACTCAGCGGGTTAGGCAGCATCTCTGGAGAACACGGATAGATGGTGTTTCAGGTCAGGAGCCTCCATCAATCTGAAGAAAGGCCCTGACCCAAAACATCACCTATCCATCACCTTCTCCAGAGATGCTGCCTGACCCACTGAGTGACTCCAGCACTTTGTGTCTTTTTTGCCCATAAACCAGCTTCTGCAGTTTCTTGTTTCTCCATTGTTAAGAATGTTCATCATCCTTAAGGTTGAGAAATTTGTGGTATTTTCGAGAAACAAGTAGGACATATGATGGCTCCTGGTGACAATTGCATCATTACCACGAGTTAAGTGTCTTGCATTGCAGCAGATTTGCCTGACTCAGGTACTGTTTTTCCTGATAGTGGTGAAGGTTGATTTGAATCTAATGTATCTTTAACAGCACGAAGGGACATTTTGAATGCACCTCATCCAAAATCAATCTTGGTTTTAAGATGCCATCTGTAAAATAGTTGTTCCAATAGTGTGGTGGTCTGTTTATGATTTGGACGAGGGAATTGAATGCAACATCTCCAAGTTTGCGGATGACACTAAGCTGGGGAGGCAGTGTTAGCTGTGAAGAGGATGCTAGGAGGCTGCAAGGTGACTTGGATAGGTTGGGTGAGTGGGCAAATGCGTGGCAGATGCAGTATAATGTGGATACATGTGAGGTTATCCACTTTGGGGGCAAAATCAGGAAAGTAGACTGTTATCTAAATGGTGGCCGATTAGGAAAAGGGGAGATTGTATTGTATATCTTTATTGTCATTTCCTGAGTATTCACATACCCAGAGGAAACAAAAAAAATGTTGCTCAACCAGTGTCCATTCAGTGTGCATTAAAAATAAATAGAAATAAAAATACATATATCATGAACAAATTTAACACTCTACTAAACATTCAACAGGCGTTCCGATCGGCAGCGGCACGACAGTGGCTCTGCTGCAGTGTGTCCAGTGTGCAGGAGATGCAGCGAGACCTGGGTGCCATGGTACACCAGTCATTGAAAGTAGGCATGCAGGTGCAGCAGGCAGTGAAGAAAGTGAATGGTATGTTGGCATTCATAGCAAAAGGATTTGAGTATAGGAGCAGGGAGGTTCTACTGCAGTTGTACAGGGTCTTGGTGAGACCACACCTGGAGTATTGTGTACAGTTTATGTCTCCTAATCTGAGGAAAGACATTTGTGCCATAGAGGGAGTACAGAGAAGGTTCACCAGACTGATTCCTGGGATGTCAGGACTTTCATATGAAGAAAGATTGGATAGACTCGGCTTGTACTCGCTAGAATTTAGAAGATTGAGGGGGGATCTAAAATTTTTAAGGGGTTGGACAAGCTAGATGCAGGAAGATTGTTCCCGATGTTGGGGAAGTCCAGGGCAAGGGGTCACAGTTTAAGGATAAGGGGGAAATCCTTTATGACCGAGATGAGAACAGAGAGTAGTAAATCTCTGGAACTCTCTGCCACAGAGGGTAGTTGAGGCCAGTTCATTGGCTATATTTAAGAGGGAGTTAGATGTGGCTCTTGTGGCTAAAGGGATCAGGGGGTATGGAGAGAAGGCAGGTACAGGATACTGAGTTGGATGATCAGCCATGATCATATTGAATGGCGGTGCAGGCTCGAAGGGCCGAATGGCCCACTCCTGCACCTATTTTCTATGTTTCTATGTCTCTGAGTACTGCCTTAAAGTTTTAGCGATGGGTATGTGCACATAACATTGGACTGTGGCTTGGACTTGCAAATAACCTGCATGTCCAAAACTTAGAATGCTCTAACATGGCTTGGGTTGATGGTTGCATCATGTCATACTGCGCAGAAACAGGCCCTTTGGCCCAACACATCCATGCCAACTAAGATGTTCCATACAAGCTGGTCCCATTTGCCCATGCCTCGCCCATACTACTGACAACCTATCTTTTAAATGTGTTATTTTACTTGCCTCACCTACTTCCTTTGGCAGCTCGTTTGTAATGTCATCTCGGACTAACGCTATGAAGTTCACCGATCTGGTTAAATTTAACACTGCACAAATCATGTACAAAGCAAGAAATAATTTACTTCCAGGAAATTTACAAAAACTGTTTATGGAAAGACAGGGTGGGTATAATTTGAGAGGGGAACATAATTTTTAAAAAATTCTTAAAAGTATGTGCATAGCAATCTGTGGGGTGAATTTGTGGAATGGTCTGGAACAGGAGATAAAACTTAGCACAAACATAATTCAGTTTAAAAAGATGTACAAAAACACTTGTTTAAAAGGGTATTGGGATGAGGATAGGTGATTGTGAGTGGGATATTTGTTATACTGATTGTATTGGGAAGCGTGATTATAGAGTGATGGGTTGTATATATGACTAAGATACTGTAGAGTATATGAACTTCAAGAGTTCAGAGTCTTTCCTTTGAACGTCACAGAGGACACTATCAAGGTGTCCTATTTTAGGCCAACATAAACATTACAATTCGTCAGTATAAAAATTCTCATCCTATCACTGATGCTCACAATTTCACACTGCTTCACTTAAAAAAAATACTGTAGAGTACATGAGGGTTTTTTCTTTTCTTTTTTTCTCTCTTTTTTTATGGCTTTGTAAATATTTGATTAGTGTATAAATGTAAATAATTTGGTGTACATATAGATGCTGGTGTCCATATGGTGTACATATAGCTGCTAAATTTGTATAAGATAATTACAAGCAGTTGAATAAGGGGTGGGAATTAATAAGCTTTCGCTACTTCCTGCTCCTTTTCGGACATACGATTTCAGTTTGGGCGGCGCGACTCTTGTCAGCAGCGGCCTCTGCAGTCCGTCTGTCTTTTTATTGTTTTCTTTCTTGTTTCTATGTGGTTTTATTGTGTTTTTTTTTTGTCGGGGTATGTGTGTGGAGGGGTGGGGGTGAGGGGGAAAAATTTAAAATCTTTCCCCTGCACGGGAGACCCGACCTTTTCTTTGTCGGGTCTCCGTTTGTCGTTGGGGCTGCAACGTGGAGCGGCCTCCAACAGGAACGACCTGGGGCTCCAGTCGCAGAGCTGCGGATCTACTCACCATCACGGAGCTGGCTGAGTCCGGAGCGGGTGGAGCTGTGGTGGAACGCTGCTGTGACCCGACACCCGGAGATTCGGAAGCTCCTACCGCAGGTCTGTGGACAGTAATACTGGGAGCCCGCGGGTCCTTGGTGGGAGACCGCTTTTCGGGGCTTCCGCAATGGCGACTTCTCCCGCCCGAGTTGCGGGGTTGAAGATTACCTGGAGCGGGGCCTGACATCACTGCCCCGCGCGGCTTGGAATGGCCGCGGGACTTTGTGAGCGCCCGCCGGGGCTCTAACACCAAGACCCGGTGCGTGGCCTTGCATCACCCGGCATGGCTTTAATGGCTGCGGGACATTTAACATCGCCCGCCGGGGGCTTTGACTCTGTCTTTGACTCTGACATGGGGGGAGAGGGAAGTGCAGGGGAGAGATATGTTTTTTTTGCCTTCCTTCACAGCGAGGAGAAGATGCGCTGTGAAGGATGTTTGTGTAAATTGTGTTGGGTCTTGGGTCTTTTTTGTTTTGTATGTATGGCTGCAGAAACGGCATTTCGTTTGGACCTCAACGGGGTCCAAATGACAAATAAATGTATTGTATTGTATTTGATTAGTTTATAAATGTAAATAATTTGGTGTACATATAGTGGCTGGTGTACATATCGTGTACATATGGCTGCTAAATTTGTATAAGATAATTATAAGCAGTTGAATAAGGGGTGGGAGTTAATAAGCTTTGGCTTCTTCCTTCTCCTTTTCGGACACATACGATTTAATTTATTTATAGATATTGTTTATGACAATTTATAAATATTCTTGTTTTGTTTTTTGTATGCTGTTTCACACTTGCTTTTTATTCTTTTATTCTATCCGAAATAAAGAATTAAATAAATAAATAACAAATGTCCCCGCATCAGATTCTCCCGCACATCTTTTACCCCAACTTCGATCTTGCCTGTAGCACCTGTGGCAACAGCAGGCTGCCGGTCCTGTCCCTCCCTTAACTAAGTTTCTGTAATGACTATAACTTCACAGTTCAGGAGAAGTTATTTCCCCCCTGAGAGTAAGTAACCAGGCAAGTAGAGAAGCTTTAAATGACACATGCATTACTTAGTTCTGGTCGTATTTTGAGAGAAAAAAATGTTTATTAAGATTTAAACTGTGCTTAATATGGTGAGGTTCTGTTTTCTTTAAAAGTGTGCATTCAATCATGTATGCACTGAAGGCGGCACGGTGGCGTAGCGGTAGAGCTACTGCCTTATAGCACCAGAGACCCAGGTTCGATCCTGACCACAGGTGCTTGTCTGTATGGAGTTTGTACGTTCTCCCCGTAACCAGTGTGAGTCTTCTCTGAGATCTTCGGTTTCCTCCCACACTCCAAAGTCATACAGGTTTGCAGGTTAATTGGCTTAGTATGAATGTAAATTGTCCCTAGTGTGTGTAGAATAGTGTTAATGTGTGGGGATCGCTGGTCGGTGTGGTCACGGTGGGCCGAAGGACCTGTTTCCGCACTGTATCTGCTAACTAAAAAAAAACCCTAAAAAACTAAAGAATGAGACTCCAATCATGCTAGTTTCCTTTTCTGTTCATTTTTTTAGTATGCAGGATGCCCCACAAATGATAAGGAGCTCGCAGGATGTTTTTCATTTAACGCAAGTGCTCCTGTATCTCACCGTCCTTGGAATCTAATCAATTTCTGGAAGGACTGGCTTTTTTTTTCTCAATTCAGCATCAGCTTTTTCTTATTTTCCATTTTATTACAAGGAGACTGCTCAGAAGGCAGTGGAGGCTGATTCTCTGGATGCTTTCAAGAGAGAGTTAGATAGAGCTCTTAAAGTTAGCGTAGTCAGGGGATATGGAGAGAAGGCAGGAACGGGGTACTGATTGGGGATGATTAGCCGTGATCACAGTGAATAGCTGTGAATGGCTGGCTCGAAGGGCCGAATGGCCTACCCCTGCACCTATTGTCTATTGAGACCATCACAGCTCACATTGAGGAAAACACCCATACTTACAACAGGCTTCCTTTCCCCCTCCCACTCCGCCTCCGACCTCTCTGTCCTGGGTCTCCTCCATGGCCACAGCGAGCAGCACCGGAAATTGGAGGAACAGCACCTCGTATTCCGTTTGGGGAGTCTGCACCCCGGGGGCATGAACATCGAATTCTCCCAATTTTGTTAGTCCTTGCTGTCTCCTCCCCTTCCTCAGCCCCCCTGCTGTCTCCTCCCATCCCCCAGCCTTCTGGCTACTCCTCCTTTTCCCTTTCTTGTCCCCACCCACCCCCGCCCCCCCCGATCAGTCTGAAGAAGGGTTTCGGCCCGAAACGTTGCCTATTTCCTTCGCTCCATAGATGCTGCTGCACCCGCTGAGTTTCTCCCAGCTTTTTTGTGTAACCCCAGGCTTCCTTTCCTAACTTGGCAATCTCTTCACCTTTTCAAAAATCTCAAATGCAATGTTGATGCAGACAATTGACAAAAGTCACTCCATTTGAATAGAAGGCTGAATTAATGCAACTTCATTTTATTTAAAGTTCTCAAAGTACTCACCATAAAGTTTGATACAATGGGGAAACTGGCCCAATTAAAATGATTAAGTGGACAATGATGGTGAATGTGCGTCCTCCACATTCTGTAGGTGTAAATTGAAGTGATAATTGGCAGAGTGGCTATTAAATTATTAAGGACTTGCTGTTATGTGTTCAGATCATTGATCATTGTTTTCTAGCATGGTGTAAATGCATCCTAACACCCCAGGTGGCAAGCTGTACTGTTTGCTCACTGTTGAGATGTTTTAGTGGGTGTGTGGGTCACATCTCACTTATCTGGTCAGCACATGGTCCTACTTATTTATAGTAAATATTTTCAAAACTGGCATCATAAATAGTTGCTGATAGTTCATGCAAGACCAGTCGCACCCAGTAAGCAATTGGTGCGTTGACCTTGTGTGCAGGAAGGAACTGGCTGAAGAAGGGTTTCGGCCTGAAACATTGCCTATTTCCTTCACTCCATAGATGGAATTCTCTGCCACAGAAGGTAGTTGAGGCCAGTTCATTGGCTATATTTAAGAGGGAGTTAGATGAGGCCCTTGTGGCTAAAGGGATCAGGGGGTATGGAGAGAAGGCAGGTACAACATACTGAGTTGGATGATCAGCCATGATCATATTGAATGGCGGTGCAGGCTCGAAGGGCCGAATGGCCTACTCCTGCACCTATTTTCTATGTTCTATTTTTCTATGCTGCCTCACCCGCTGAGTTTTTCCAGCATTTTTGTCTACCAAGGAACTGCAGATGCTGGTTTAAACTGAAGATAGACACAAAGTAAGACTGGAGAGGGGTCTCGACCCAAAACGTCACCCATTCCTTCTCTCCAGAGATGCTGCTTGTCCCATTGAGTTACTCCTGCTATTTGCGTCTATCTTTGGTATGTGGACCTTGCTGCTTCATGCAGTTGGAATGAATAACGTGGATGCATTAAGTAGATGGTACATGAGAAAGAAAGAATAGCAGGATTGTTACAAACAATATTTTGGAAGGAACATCATTTGGTGTCGAGACCTGTTGGTCCAAATACAAATAGATGTTTCTATGCTATGATTTTTTAAAATAATTCTTTATCATTCTCTTTATGTCATTTACTTGTGCTATAGTATTTATGTATTTTTCCTGTGAAACACACTCTTCTTGCTTATCTAAAACAAACCATCATTGCCACACTCCCTTCTCCGAACTAGGCTCCTTCACTGGCTGTTATCGGCCTTTTGCAGCAACTTGATGACTTCACAAAGATATCAACAGTAGCTTGAAGAAAAACTCCAAAAGCCGAATGAAAAATGATTAAAAATCACAGTGCTTTCAATATATCTCAGAAAATTAGAGATTATTTGGCCCATTGAGGCGGCTACTGTGGATGACAGTAGATGTATGGATATTTTGGGGGGGGGGGACAGAAACGCACGTGGCTTAAATTGGATAACGGGACCTCGGGTCATAAAATATATTTTGTTCATCTATCTGTAAAGGTGCAGGGAGACAAAGATCGCGTGAACACTTCTCTGACCTGTTATTACAGATTGAGCTTGGATACCAGTACTGAAACTTAATCGACACAAAAAAATATAAATATGCACATTTGTGAAAATAGACTTTTGTCGGAAAAAACTGCAGATGCTGGTTTAAATTGAAGACAGACACAAAATGCTGGAGTAGCTCAGCGGGACAGCCAGCATCTCTGGAGAGAAGGAATGGGTAACGTTTTGGGGTCTTGACCCCGAAACGTCACACATTCCTTCTCTCCAGAGATGCTGCCTATCCCCGCTGAGTTACTCCAGGATTTTGTGTTTATCCTTGTTTGAACTTCGTGTTTTCGCCTGCCGTCTAGCTGGTGATGGGTAAGATCGGTGGAAATCTATATGATCGTTCATGTCTTGGCGGAGCTAGTGTACCTCTGGGCATACCGAACATTTTGGAGAAAACCCTTGCAGGTCACGTGGAGAAGGTACAAACTCCGTGCAGACAGCACCCGTAGTTCAGGATGGAACCCGGGTCCCTGGCGCTGTAAGGCAGCAACTCTACCATTGTGCCACCATGCAACCAGTGGTAACTGTGTAAATATTTCCTGCAAACAGAGAAATAAAGATTTGGCCGGAGTTTGTTTCGGCAGTAATTTCAAAAGATAAAACCTTATTCACCCCCACGACTGTGGAATTACCTGCCACATTTGTGGAATTCCATGCCATAGAGGGCAGTGGAGGCCAAATCACTGGATGGATTTAAGTTAGATAGAGCTCTAGGGGCTAGTGGAATCTAGGGGTATGGGGAGAAGGCAGGCACGGGTTATTGATTGGGGACGATCAGCCATGATCACAACGAATGGCAGTGCTGGTTCGAAGGGCCGAATGGCCTCCTCCTGCACCTATTTTCTATGTTTCTATGTGACCATCCATTGCAATGCAAGTACTGTTTGAGTAATGACAACAATATGCTAAATGTAATCCGTTTCCACAACTGATGGATTTGTCGAATTCAAATAATGATTAGTTGTAAGTCCTTCCAGCCAAATATGTTGGGAACCATTGATTCAAACCACTTACTGATGTTGTTTTGTGGCTGTCATTCCCCTCCCCCTGATACCCTTTCATGCAATTAAGATTCAAGTATTGAACTGGTTGCGTTCAATTTTGAAGGCAAGGGAAAGTTGTGGACCTAAGGTTATACGATGAACTGTACTGAGTTAATTATCTGCTTGGTGGTTTGAATGTATTGAGGATTATGTGACACAGTCAATGGTGTTCTTTTAAAAAAATATTTCTCAATTCATCAGGAAAAGCAGGTAGTCAAAAATAAATCTGTTCCACATGTCACGTTCTTCTTCATAGGTTAGCATAGAATGCACCACAATTCAGTAGCAAGTTGAAAGGATGGCTTTGGTCAGATTATGTCACCTTCTAAGTTCGTCATCACACTTCCAAACAACGTTTTGCCGAGACCAGGTTTAAAATAAAATTATTCCTTCACTGGGTTGTGGAAATCACTGAGAAGAACATAATTCATGAGAAGAACATGTTCATCTCTCATTGCCCACTTGTAGATTGTGGAGAGCTGCCACCTTGAACTATTGCTATTTATTTTTTGTGATGCTGTGGAGTAGGGATTCCAGTAATATGGAAGAATAGGCAACACATATCCCAAGTTAGCATTTATTCAAGTCAAAACTTTGAAGCTAGGCACATGTACACACTCTTGCACACATAATATTAAAGCACATAAATGAGCACAACTTAATCAAATTAAGATCTCATATTTATCTTTTAATATTTTACCTTGTATGTATCGTTAGCTTTTAGAAATGTTTGAATGGTGCACTGACTGGCTGACATTTTTAAATTTCATTGTACATGGTTCATGTTACAATGACAATAAAGAAACTATTCTATATTCTATTCTATAACTTGCTTTTTCCTTTGTGTAGGAAGGAACTGCAGATGCTGATTTACACCGAATATACTGGAGTAACTCAGAGGGACAGGCAGCGTCTCTGGAGAGAAGGAATGGGTGACGTTTCGGGTCGAGACCGTTCTTCAGGGACTCAACCTGAAACATCACCCACTCCTTCTATCCAGAGATGCTGCCTGTCCTGCTTTTCTCGTTCGCAGTTGATTTCTTTCTGTCTAATCAGACAAGTGTCCCAGATCAAACCAGCCACATGGTTGGTGGTTAGATCTTCTGGTCTGAGTAGGGTTTCTCACTCCCAAATAAGGGTCAAAAGGTCAAAATACGTGACAAATTCCCAACGGCAATTTGTTGACCGACTCGGCCGTGACTGGGTGAATGATGAGTTGGCCCGGGTGCTGGACTGCACACAAAGCCCAGCCGGCCGGCCAGCTGAGGAGTTTTGGCACGGCTCGCCATCCAACTCATGAACCGATGATCGGCCATGAGAAGGATGGGTGTCGGTGTCGGCGGTAAGCGAAGGTTCGTAGGTCGGATAGCTGGCCGGGCTGCCGACCGACGGGGCCACGGGCGAGGCGCTGCTGCTGCTGCTGCACTCCATGGGCTGCACTACGTCGGGACGGGTGAGGCGGGGTCGGACGCGGCGCTCCGACCCGACAGTCCCCTCGACCCGAGTAGTAGCAGTCAAATACGGGACAAGGGAGGTCCCATATAGGACAAACCAATGTAGCCCAAAAATCGGGATGTCCCGGCTAATACGGGACAGTTGGCAACCCTAGGTCTGAGGGCTGTGATAAGTAGACAAGGTGGTGAGGAAGGCGTATGACATGCTTGCCTTCATTGGCTGAGGCACTGAGTTTGAGAGTTGGGATGTCATGTTAAAGCTGTACAAAACCTTGTGTGGGCTGCTGTTGGGGTATTGTGTGCAGTTCATAAGGTCCAAAGATCAAAAGTCATTGGAGCAGAATTAGGCCATTTGGCCCATCAAGTCTACTCTGTCATTCAATTATGGCTGATCTATCTTTCCCTCCTAACCCCATTCCCCTGCCTTTACCCCATAGCCCTTGACACTTGTACTAATCTAGAATCTATCACTGCCTTAAAAATATCCATTGACTTGGCCTCCACAGCCTTCTGTGGCAAAGAATTCCACACGCTTTGACTAAAGAAATTCCTCTTCATCTCCTTCGTAAAGGAACGTCCTTGAATTCTGAAGCTATGACCTCTGGCCCTAGACCTGGAGATCTGGTGCCACACCAAAGGAAGCTGGAGAGAATGCATAAAAGATTCACACGAGTGTTGCAGGACTTGAGATGAGAGATTGGATAAGTTAGGTCTTCCCTGCAGTGAAGAAGGTTGAGAAGTGACGTGATAGAGGAAAATAAAGTTATTAAGGGCATGGATAGTCAGTGTGTGTTTCCTGTGGTAAGGCTATATAAATCTAGAGGACACTGGTTTAAGGTGAGAGGTGGATATTTTTTAAGGCAGGTAGGTAGATTTACTGTTTACTGTTCTTTTTACAATCCATGTTCTCGGGATATCTCAATGCAAATTTTATTAGTTATTTATGTTATGACCGGTTGGAAGCTGCATACCAAATCTCGTTGCGCTTATGTGCAATGACAATAAAAGATATTATTATTATTATTATTATTATTAGATTCTTGATTAGTACGGGTGAAGGCTGGAGAATGGGGTTCGGAGAGAGAGAGAGATCTGCCATGATTGAATGGCATAGTAGACTTGATGGGCCGAATGGCCTAATTCCGCTCCTATCACTTCTGACCCAATGACAGAAGGAGATGTAATGGAGGCAGCTTTTTCCACAGAGAGTTGTTGGTATCTGGGATGAGCTGCCACAGAAGGTGGTGGAGATAAGAGCAGAAACAATCCTTACAAGTCATCTGCAGGGTTACTTGAATGAGCAAGGCATATGGACGTGAGATGAGTAAAGATAGGCATGTTATTTAGTGCAATGGGCTGAAGGACTCTCTATGTAATATGGCCTACAAAGCTATAGCATCTGTGGGAGTTAGCAATCCTTCAACTTGCTTAGCATTGTTGTTTTTGTGGTATTATGCAATATAGTGTAAGGCTGAGCAGAGGGGCACTAGGACCCTGTGTGCCAGAAGCCAGGCTCCAGTAACCGGATGTGACTGGAACCCAGGGTGTGGGCAGTTAGGGAGTTGCCTGGGCTTACACACGAGGCTGTTGCTGTTGCTGCTGTTGTACAGATTAAAGATATACTCTGTTTACGTCGTCGTACGAGCCTTATTACAAGCATAACTCGACAGTTTTAGGGTCAGTATTCCATTGCAGATTATTCTTCATTCCCATAAGGCTAGTTGGGGTTTATCTGCCAGCAGATTTGAGCTGATCTCACTGGAAGATTTGACCTATTATTGTGGTTCCGCAACATAGGTTAGCACATGTACCAATGATTTAACTTCACAAAGTTTGTTTTAAGCATTGGGCAGCAGAGAAAATCCGTGTAAATTAAAGAGACATGTCGAAAAAAAGAAAGCATCCTTGCATGCGTTTTTTTTTAACCTTACTAATCGTATATTCAATTATAGATTAGTATTGAATCTTGCAAAAGGACGAATGTAGGTCTTAATATTAGCGGGTGGCTTGAGCTGCTGTAGTTGCCCAGAGGATTATATATTATCCTATCAATTCTTATCAGACAGAAAGGCCAAGAATTGAAAATGTAATGAATTTTGCCAGCTCACAGCAAAGTTAATATCATTGTTAAATTGTGTTTAACCCATGTTCAACCTTCATTGGATCACAATTTTTGTTCCTTCAGTTTTCCCTCAAGTTTTCTCTCGTTCTTAATAAAAAACAATTACAATAGAATAAGGAGACATTTTATATATGTCCCTCAACTGGGCGTGTTTTTCGCTGAATGTAAGGTTGATGTGAAGGTGCAACAGCATGTCAATGCCTCCTGGACTTGGTTTTGTGTTTCATTTGCATGAAATTCATGTTTATCATTAGTAGTGATTTATTATTTCTTTTTCTGAGATTGATGGATAAATTGATTTGGCGAGTTTTTCATTTGCTTAGCATTTTGAGGGTCACGTGTGCCTCTAGCATTAAACCACCATCAAAGACGTATGATTAATTCAAATGTCTCCTTGTAATTGTTAGGAGAGGTAAATAAAAATGGAAACTCTGCAAAGGTTTGTAAGGAAAGGGGAAACAATGGAAACAAATTTAGTTATTGTAGTTGCAGGTGAAAAGGGCGAATGGAGTGCCTATGATAGGCTTGTGTTGCCCTGATGGTAACCTAATCTACTGTATCTGCTGTTCTAGGTGTCAACTCCTGTTGATGGAGCTGTTGAAAGATTATTGGGAGGCAAATGGAGTTAAAAGAAAGAAACATTTGGGAGGTCGACACAAAATGTGTTGGAAAGTTTTACACAAAATGCTGGAGTAAAGGGCCTGTCCCACTATCAAGACCTAATTCATGGCCTCTGCCGAGTTTTCCCTTGACTCATACTCGCAGCTTGGTCGTCACGAGGTCGTAGGAGATCGTGGGCAGGTCGTGATGCTAGTCGTAGGTACTCGTGGCATCGAGTAGGTCGGGATTTTTTTTTCTAGCATGATGTAAAATGTCCACGAGTAAAAAAGGTCGTGAAAGTGTGACAGGCCGTTAACTTAGCGGGACAGGCAGCATCTCTGGAGAGAAGGAATGGGTGACGTTTCGGGTCGAGACCCTTCTTCAGACTGATGTCAGGGGTGTTGGCGGGACAGAGATAGAATGTAGTCGGAGACAGTAAGACCGGCGGGAGAACTGGGAGTGGAGGGGGGATGGAGAGAGAGGGAATGCAAGGGCTATTTGAAGTTCGAGCAGTCAATGTCCATACCGCTGGGGTGTAAGCGACCCAGGCAAAATATGAGGTGCTCTTCCTCCAATTTGTGCAGGCCCTCACTCTGACAATGGAGGAGGCCCAGGACAGAAAGGTCAGATTGGGAATGGGCGGGGGAGTTAAAGTGCTGAGCAACCGGGAGATCGGGTGGGTTAAGGTGGACTGAGAGGAGTTGTTCGCCGAGCCTGCGCTTGGTCTCGCCGCTGTATAGGAGTTGACACCTGGCACAGTAGATGAGGTTGGAGGAGGTGCAAGTGAACCTCTGCCTCATCTGAAAAGACTGTTGGGGTCCTTGGATGAAGACGAGGGGGGGGGGTTAAAGGGTCAGGTGTTGCAGCTCTTGCGGTTGCAGGGAAACTTACCTGGGTAGGGGGTGGTTTGGGTGGGAAGGGACAAATTGACCAGGGAGTTTCAGAGGGAATGGTCTCTGCAGAATCCAGAAGGGGTGGAGATGGGAAGGTGTGGCCAGTAGTGGGATCACGTTGGAGGTGACGAAAATGGTGGAGGATTATATGCTGTATGCGACGGCTGATGGGGTGGAAGGTGAGCTCAAGGCAGACCCTGTCCTTGTTACGAATGGGGGGAGGGGGAGCAAGAATGGAGCTGCGGGATATCAAGGAGACCATAGTGAGAGCCTCATCTATATTGGAAGAGGGGAACCTCCGTTTCCTAAAGAATGAGGACATCTCCGATGCTCTAATATGGAAAACCTCATCCTGGGCGCAGATGCGGCGTAGACAGATGAATTAGGAGTAGGGTATAGAGTCTTTATGGGACATATGGGTGGTCATGTTGCAGTCATATAAGACATTGTTGAGACCGCATTTAGTCTTGTGTTCAGTTCTGGGCACCATGTTATAGGAAAGATATTGTCAAGCTGGAATGGGTTCAGAGAAGATTTATGAGGATGTTGCCAGGACTAGAGGGTGTGAGCTATAGGGTTGAGCAGGCTGGGTCTCTATTCTTGGAGCGCAGGAGGATGAGGGGTGATCTTATAGAGGTGTATAAAATCTTGAGAGGAATAGATCGAGTAGATGCACAGAGATTCTTGCCCAGAGTAGGTGAATCGAGGACCAGAGGACATAGGTTTAAGGTGAAGGGGAAAAGATTTAATAGGAATCTGAGGGGTAACTTTGTCACACAAAGGGTGGTGGGTGTATGGAACGAGCTGCCAGAGGAGGTAGTTGAGGCTGGGACTATCCCAACGTTTAAGAAACAGTTAGACAGGTACATGGATAGGACAGGTTTGGAGGGATATGGACCTAGCGCAGTCAGGTGGGACCAGGGTAGCTGGGACATGTTGGCCGGTGTGGGCAAGTTGGGCCGAAGGGCCTGTTTCCACGCTGTATCACTCTATAACTATAAAAGTGGTGAAACCTCAGGTTTGGGGCGAGGATGTCTGAAGAAGAGTCTCGACTGGAAACGTCGCCCTTTGCATTTCAAAATAGTCAGCATTGATTCAGGAATAGATCATTTGTGGAGGAAGCGTTTTCTTTTGGTCTTTCCGACTGTGGTTTGGTATTATTTAGATGGCAAGTGGGGAAATCTTGTTCATATGAGATGATGTTGAAAGTTGCCAACGTATCTTGCAAGATTGAGAGTGCAGTCTTGAATGCAGCTGTGTGACATATATTAAAATGGGCTTGTTGCCCAGTGAGGGGGATAATAGCTTGCAATTTCTTGTGTGGTACTATTTCCAAATTTGTTTCCAAGTGTCATAGCTTTGTTAAAGCACTGATTTATAGTACATTGTTTGTGCTGTGTATTGAATGCATGAATGGGAAGGCCAAAACTCTACTTGTGGAAATCAGATTAGCCAATGTTTTCCCTCAGTGTCCGCCTCTTTGTATTTCAGGCCAAGTGCCTGTTTGAAATTGCTGCCAGGGTTAATGAAGTTGCATATCCATCTGTCCTTCATGGGGTAACATATTCTATTTATTCTGTACAGTTCATTAAGTGGATTATGTGTATGAAGGAAGTTCAGATGGTGGTTTAAACCGAAGATAGACGCAGAATGCTGGAGGAACTCAGCGGGACAGGCAGCATCTCTGGAGAGAAGGAATAGGTGAAGTTTTGGGTCTGACGTCCGAAGAAGGGTCTCGACTCGAAACGTCACCCATTCCTTCTCTCCAGAGATGCTGCCTGTCCCGCTGAGTTACTCCAGCATTTTGTGTCTATCTTGAAATGGATTGTTTGTTTTCGCAGTATACAAGGCAGATCCCTAAGACCTATCAGGAAAGTGGGTAGGAAACTTAACAGAGCTGATACTGCCTTAAAGATACGACAATGGAAAAGTATCATATGTTTGCAACTTTTCATTTACCATTCATGAATTCTCGCTGTATGCTTCCAGATGTAACTGAGAGACCTTAAATGAGACCTAATTTCTTGCATGTCTTCAGACAGGCTCCATTTGTTGCAAGGTGCTTTTGCATCCAAAGGTGGTTAAAGGCAGTGTCTGAATGCAAACTTCTACCATACGATGATCAGCTTTTATATTTACTTTGATGTTGCACAAGGTTCATAAATGTGTCAGTCATGATTCTTACTGTTGCTAAAATGAGTAATGTGGCCTTAAAATCCAAAAAAATTAAACGCCTCATTTTGTTTGAGTATTTCAATAAATATGAGAACACTGACAAATAATGATTAGTAAATGGTCATCATGTTTGCAATACGGCAGACAAATGGAGACAGTTAAAGTGGTTTGTGAAACAACGTTTAAATTTTACGAACTATTTCAGCTGTGTCGAATTATGCTCCCTTCAGTTGAAGGAAGTTATTACCAAAATTTAAAAAATAATAATGAAAATGGTTGCTTTTTCCTTTCCGTTTTGTATTTATTTTCCTTCTGTTTCAAACCCCTGTTGAATTTCCATTGATGCTGTCTGAGGTGGCCAAGCACAGAGCAGATTGGAAAGTAAAATCTGTATCCAGCAATCCATGTCAAAGCATCTTACCACTTCATTATCATGTATTCTCCATCTCTTATCTCCCATGGATTGTCTGCAGTCTGAGGAATTATTTATAGCGAATTACCCGCTTTAAAAAGATGCCACGCTTTGAAGCCGTGCCCATTCAGCTGTGCAAGATCCTATAGTTTTGGGTACTTTGTATGTTGCTGTGCCAAGCTGCTCGTTGTGAGTTTACTTGAGCATCAGCTGTCTACATCAGAAGACATCCTGCTATTCCTGACCCGAAACGTCACCCATTCCCTCTCGCCAGAAATGCTGCCTGCCCCGTTACTTCAGCTTCGGTTTAAACCAACATCCGCAGTTTCTTCCTACACATTTCTCCTGCTATTCCTAACTGTTACAAGCATTGCTGCGTCTCACGAAAGCAATGCAACTTGCTGCAGAATGTTGCAGCTTAAACAATTCTGAAGAGGTGTGTTTACTTCTGCTTTGTGAGCAAGTTTTGTCGACGTCGGCACTTTTCTTCCGCTTTGACACTGACCGCACACCTCCCAATTTCACAGCCTTGCAACCGGTTCCGTGTAGTCCAATTCAACCTGTGGGGCATGCTCATCCTTCATGGAAAGTCAGCTTTAGCGGACCAGGCGGAAGAGATCTTTATGAACCAACGGCTGGAAAGGCAACGCAGCAACGCACTGTGGAACGTGAAGGGCCAGTCACAGCACTAAAGATGACATGGCCATCCACTGCGATCAAGAAGTCTCCGGCCGTGATGATTCTTCATACCACTGGCCTCCGACTCCTGCGGCCGAGAGGGTGTGGTTGTTACAGTGCACCAGCTTTTCCACCTTAAACTCATTCACGCACTGTTTTTCGTGCAGCCGTCTTCTCTACGTGCGCCATGTCAGAACTCACCAGAATTGAGACGGCACAACCCGCCATCATTGTTACTGACGGGCCACCACCAAACCTGCCAAGTGAACCGCCACTGGTCTGAACCATTTTGCAATTTGTTCCTCAGTGTTTTCCTGCAAAAATGGAGAGATTTGCTCGGAAAATACTGTGCAATCAGCCTGCTTGTTGAATCTGTAGCTTTAAGACATGAGTGACCGTGGCATCTTATCAAAATACCCTGCAATTTCCTTACATTCTCATACTTATCTTCAGTGTTTCCTAGTTTTGTCTGTAGACCGGGGCCTCGATCCCTGCATCCAAGTTCTGGCTGTGGAGACACGAAGAACTGCAGATGCCGGTTTCCATAAGAAGATACAAAATGCTGGAGTAACTCAGCAGGTCAGGGTGCATCAGTGGTCAAGAACATGAAAAACATTGGACTGGCTGCGGAGGCCACAAATAGGCCCCGACCTCGGGTGATCACTGAACTGTCTGATGCCTTTCCCCACAGCGGAGCATTTTGATTCTGTTGTGGGGGAGGGGACGTTCATGTTGAATTCTATAAAGTGTTGTGTCATTTTTCTATGGATGTACGGAAACTTAATTATTTCTTCTATTTAAGCACTTTGGTTTCAACACGAGTTGATTTAAACGTGCTATATAAATAAAAAGTTACTTACTTACTTACATGGTCAAGTGACTTTTTGGGTGGGACCTGCCTTCAGACCTGTCCCAAACCGAAGAAGGGTCCCGACCCGAAATATCACCAATCCATCTTCTCCAGAGATGCTGTCTGACCCACTGAGTTACTCCAGCATTTTGTGTCCTTTTTAATGGGCGTGGATGAAGTTGCACAGAAATACACCAAGGAAGTGGGTTAGTTGACCTGTGACAATGCTTATGCTCGATGTAATCTCTTTCTCCCCTTTTAATTCATACAATTCAATTCAAATAATTCCTTCATATATTTTTCTTGCTTTCCCAACAAAGTGAACCAAGTGGTCCCAGAAAGGAACCTGTAGAATACTGTTAACCACTTGGAGAAACTGCCCCTGTGTTTTTACCCTCCGTTCTAACCAGACATGTTCCTGAAACCGTTCTCTTTCTGCAGATCCTGCCTGCCCATTGGCATAGCCTCTCCTTAATTCCATCCAGTATCTTTTTCCAGTTATTCACTGTGTGAGTCTTTCAAAACAAAAATCCATGAGCACCATATTCAATGAATTAGCCTGCCCAATGTATTGAGTGTGAATTTGAGTACAATTGAATTGCCCTGCGGAGAACACCATATCATAATGCTGGAGTAACTCAACGAGACAGGCAGCACCTCTGGATAGAATGGAAAGTGACACTGCTAATTCATCAACTAGGGTCCTGCTTAAAGAAAGGAGACTTTGAAGGTATGAGATGGGAATTGGCTAGGATAGACTGGCAAATTATACTTAAAGGGTTGACGGTGGAGTTGCAATGGCAAAGATTTAAAGACAGCATGGATCAATTCCAAAAATTGTTCATCCCTGTGTGGTGAAAAAAATAAAACTGCAAAGGCGAATCAACCGTGGCTGACGAGGGAAATCAAGGATAGTGTTAAATCCAAATCCAATGAGAAAATGGGGAATTGGGATACTGAGTTGGATGATCAGCCATGATCATATTGAATGGCGGTGCAGGCTCGAAGGGCCGAATGGCCTACTCCTGCACCTAATTTCTATGTTTCTATGAAAAGGCATTAAAATTTGCCCGAGGAAGCAGCAAACTGGAGGACTGGGAGAAATTTAGAACACAACAGAGGACAAAGGGGTTAATTAAGAGGGGAGAAAAAGTATGAAAGAAAGCTTGCAGAGAATATAAAAACTGGCTCTAAAAGTTTCTTTAGATATGTAAATATGAAAAGATTAGTGAAGCCAAATGTAGGTCCCTTAAATTCAGAGACAGATATTAATTTATAATGGGAAACAAAGAAATGGCAAAACAGTTAAACTTTGGTTCTGAGGAAGACACAAACAATCTCCCAGAAATACTAGGGGACCGAGGATCTAGTGGGAGGGAGGAACTGAAGGGAATCCACGTTAGTCAGGAAATGGTGTTAGGTAAACTATTGGGGCTAAAGGCAGATAAATCCCCAGGGCCTGATGTCTGCATCACAGAGTACTCAAGGAGGTGGACCTAGAATTCGTGGCTGAATTGGTGATCATTTTACAATGTTCTCTCGACTTTGGATCAGTTCCTGTGGACTGGAGGGTAGCCAATGTAACTACACTTTTTACGAAAGGAGGGAATGAGAAAATGGGGAATTATAGACCAGTTAGCCTTACATCGGTAGTGGGGAAGATGCTCGAGTTGATTGTTAAAGATGTTATAGCAGTGCATTTGGAAAACAGTGACAGAATTGGTCAAAGTCAGCATGGATTTATGAAGGGGAAATCATGCTTGACTAATCTTTTGGAATATTTTGAGGATGTAACAAGTAGAATGGATAAAGGAGAGCCAGTGGATGTGGTGTATCTGGACTTTCAAAAAGTATTTGACAAGGTCCCACACAAGAGATTAGTGTGCAAAATTAGAGCACATGGTATTGGGGATAGGGTATTGACATGGATAGAGAACTGGTTGGCAGACAGGAAGCAAAGAGTAGGAATTAACGGGTCCTTTTCAGAATGGCAGGCAGTGACTAGTGGGGTGCCGCAAGGCTCGGTGCTGGGACCCCAGTTATTTACAATATATTTTAACAATTTACACGAGGGAATTAAATGTGGCATCTCCAAATTTGAGGATGACATAAAGCTGGGTGGCAGTGTGAGCTGCAATGAGGAAGCTATGAGGCTGCAGGGTGACTTGGATAGGTTGGGTGAGTGGGCAGATGCATGGCAGATGCAGTATAATGTAGATAAATGTGAGGTTATCCACTTTGGTGGCAAGAACAGGAAGGCAGATCATTATCTGAATGGTATCAGATTAGGAAAAGGGGAGGTGCAACGACACCTGGGTGTGTTTGTACATCAGTCACTGAAAGTAAGCATGCAGGTACAGCAGGCAGTGAAGAAAGGTATGTTGGCCTTCATTGCGAGAGGATTTGAGTTTAGGAGCAGGGAGGTCCTACTGCAGTTGTTCAGGGCCCTGGTGAGACCGCACCTGGAGTATTGTGTGCTAATTTGAGGATGGACATTATTGCTATTGAGGGAGCGCAGCATAGTTTCACCAGGTTAATTTCCGAGTTGACGGGACTGACATATGATGAAAAAATGGATCGACTGGGCTTGTATTCACTGGAATTTAGAAGGATGAGAGGATATCTTATAGAAACATATTAAATTCCGAAAGGATTGGACAGGCTAGATACAGGAAAAATGTTCCCGTTGTTGGGAGAGTCCAGAACCAGGGGTCACAGTTTAAGAACAAGAGGTAGGCCATTTACGACTAAAATGAGGAACAGCTTTTTCACCCAGAGAGTTGTGAATCTGTGGAATTCGTTGCCACAGAAGGCAGTGGTGGCCATTTCATGGGATATTTTGAAGTCAGAGGTAGATTTATCTCTTACGGCTAAAGGAATCAAGGGATATGGGGAAAAAGCAGGAATGGGGTACTGATTTTAGATGATCAGCCATGATCATTTTGAATGGCGGTGCTGGCACAAAGGGCCGAATGGCCTACACCTGCATCTATTTTTCTATGTTTCCATGATTGGGTGACGTTCTGGGTCGAGACCCTTCTTCAGACTGACAGGCATACTTCAGAACACCTTATTCTGAAGAAGGGCCTGGGCCCGAAATGTCACCCATTCCTTCTCTCCAGAGATGCTGCCCGTCCCGCTGAGTTACTCCAGCATTTTGTGACCATATCTTTGAATTTGCCCACCCATTACACCACGGTCTTGAATTGCCTCATCAAGTGCAACCTGTTCATTGTCTTATCTACCATGTTTGAACTTCTTAAATAAATTGCTTGTCAGGTTTATTGGGTACAACTCTCTCCATGAAGCAAGCTGGCGACACTTCATTAATTTTGCTCCACTTCTTGATATTCGGTCTCTTCAACTTTAATTAAAAATTCCAATATTTTACGAACTACATGAAATGCCTGGAATTATTGAGATTAAGCTGTTCTCTGGGCCGCCAGCACTCGATAGATCAATGTAGTTTCTTGGGCTTCTTTTATTTACCACGATGCCAATTCCTTTCCCGATTTACCTCAGGATCTTTGCTTATGTAATGGCACAGACTTATTTTATCAATGTATTTGTGCCAGCTATTCTCGCACTTTGTACCTTTTAGGGTTTATTTCACGCACAGTACCATCTTTGTCGATAATAATGTGATGTGTTTTCAAAGTAACCCAGCTGGTTTCTTCTTCTTTTCACAATATATTTCATAAATTTATTTTTGGCTGTTAACTACTTTTATTTTAAAGTTTTGATATTTTCTCATTCGCTCTCTTACTTCTCACAAGCTACTGCAGCCTCCCCTCTTTTAACTAATTGTTTATTAACAATGGGCAGTGATGACAGTGAAGCAAGGGGAAGCAACTGTAAGAGGTCTGACACCTCACCCCCCCTTCTCTCTCCCTCTCCCTCTCCATATCTCTCCTTATCTCTCCCTCTCTCTCTCCCTCTCCCCTCCCTCTCTCCTCCCCCTCCCCCTCCCCCCCCCCCCCCCTCCCCCCCCTCCCCCCCCCCCCTCCCCCCTCCCTCCCCCCCCCCTCTCCCTCTCCCCCTCCCCCTCTCTCCCCCTCTCCCCCCCTCCCCTCCCTCCCTCTCCCTCCCTCCCTCTCTCCCTCTCTCCCTCCCCCCCCCTCTCTCTCCTCTCCCCTCCCCCTCTCTCCCACTCCCTCTCCCTCCCTCCCCCTCCCTCTCCCTCTCCCTCTCCCTCTCCCTCTCCACCCCTCCCCCTCCCTCTCCCTCTCCCTCCCTCTCCCTCTCCCTCTCCCTCTCCCTCCTCCTCTCCCTCTCCCTCTCCCTCTCTCTGTCTCTCTCTCGCTCTCTCTCTCTCCCTCTCCCTCCCCCTCCCTCTCTCCCTCCCTCTCCCCCTCTCCCTCTCCCTCTCTATCTATCCCTCTCTCTCTCTATCCCTCTCCCTCTATCTGTCTCTCTCCCTTTCTCCGTCTCTCTCTTTCTCTCCGTCTCTATTTCTCTCTCTCTCCATCTCTCTCTCTCTCTCACACTCCCTCTCTCCTCATGATCCCATGATCTGTTCCGTCACACACGGCACAATTATTTCCATTCTGACTGTTGTCTCCATTACAATACAAACATAAAAAGGCCACTAAACAGAATCTACCTGGCCTCCTTTTATATGAATCAGACAATGTTGACACAAGGGGCAAGATGTGCAAGTCCATGGACAGTTTTATAAATCACAATTTAAATATGGAATACAAGTAGAGTATGCTGGAAACAGTCAGAGTCAGCAAGGTGAAATCTGCAGAAAGAGAAATGGATATGAAGTTAGCAGTTCATATCCATCAGAACAGGGGAGGAGAGAAAATAAGGTGCATGGGTTTGAGTCCAGAAAGCTGCCTTGTGCTTAGACAGATGAGGATGTGTAGGAAGATGCTGGTTTACACCGAAGATAGACACAAAATGCTGGAGCAACTCAGCGTGCCTATTATGTTCTGGTGTGCTAAAGCAAAGCAGGAATTTCATTGTCCTATCAGGGACACATGACAATAAATTCTCTTGCACTTGAGCCAGGCAGTATCTTTGGATAGAAGGAATTGGTGACGTTTCGGGTCATGTCTATCTTTGGTGTGAACCAGCATCGGCAGTTGCTTCCTACACATCCGTCTGCTGCAACGGCGAAATCTCCTCAAGGTACTCTGACAAGTAGTCTGCAACATCCTCTCTCGTAGCTCCCCCTCTGTGATACCTCCTGCTCTCCACCTCGTTTTCACACCCTACACTTCCTTATCTCTGTGTCTCCCTCTCCCCTGACTCTCAGTCCGAAGAAGGTTCTCGACCCGAAACTATGCCAATTCCTCCTATCCAGAGATGCTGCCTGTCCCGCTGAGCAACTCCAGTATTTTGTGCCTATTAGACGATGAGGTTCCTCCATCTGACATTGGCCTTGTTCCCATGGTACAAGAGGCTGGAAACAGACAGGGTAGAGTATGAATTGAATGGGAAAACCAGTCACAAGCAACAGGAAGCTCCTGCAAGCAGAATGCAGCTGGTCCACAGAGCATTCACCCAATTCGCCTCAATGTAGAGGAGACCACCTGGTGAACCAAATGTTGCAGGCCAGATTAAAACAAGTGCAAGTGTAAAGCTGCTCACTTGGAAAGGCTGTTGGGGTCTCGGGGTGGTAGGAAGAGAAGAAGTAAGAGTGTTATATCTCCTGCAGTTACACCTCCTGTGCTTGTAAGGGTGTCGGTGGTGGAGAGTTGTCAGCATTTTAATTCCGTTGGTAAGAAGAATGGGGAATTCAGATATGTTCATGAGGAGGAAACCGTGGGAATAAGTGCCACATGTTGCTGTGATTAAATATTCTGTGCTTCTATTTCTACATTTCTAAAGTAGGTTAAATGGTGTATTTAGCATGATTTGTGGGAAAGAAAGTACTTGATTTTGCATCATGTTGATTTTTTTTGTTGCAACTAATTTTGGATTTGAGTTTGCATAATTCCCTGGAGTATTTTCATTCCCACTGCCTGGTCAGCGAAGGCCTGCTGCATTTTGGCTTCCAGCCACGGATTAAAGCTAAATTTGCAAGTTTAAAGCACAGCTTTGGAGATTTTTCAAATGTTAGGAACTGACCAGCAAGTTTTTTCCTCTCACTGATTGCAGATTGCCCTGTGCTCATCCATCGGGACCTGTGTGAGGCGATGAGTCTCATTGTCTGTAACTCGTTCTCACCTAGCACACGGATAACAATGGCCTTTTTCCTTTATCATCGTTCCTTTATTGCAAATCTTTCATTCATTTGTTCCATATCATCCCAGATCACCATCCACACCTCTCGTTTCCCTTTTCCCCGATTCTCAGTCTGAGGAAGGTTCCCGACCCGAAACGTCACCCATTCCTTCTTTCCAGAGATGCTGCCCGTCCCGCTGAGTTACTCCAGCTTTTGTGTCTACCTCCCCCTTATTCTTAAACAGACCGTCTGAAGAAGGGTCTCAACCCGAAACATTGCCTATTTCCTTCCCTCCATAGATGTTGTCTCAGCCGATGAGTTTCTTCAGCATTTTTGTCTACCTCCCCCTGATTCTTAAACTGTTACCCCTGGATCTGAACTCCTTCAACATCGGGAGCCTTTTGCTGGCGAGCTTTTGCAAACTGTTTTCAAAAAACGAAATGTTGACCAAAGTAGATGCATCCTATGCACTGGACTTGATGTTCATGTCAGAGCGATTACCCTCGCTGTGATGTGGGAAGGAGTGGACAAGTCTAGTCAAGTCAAGTCAAGAGAGTTTAGTCATGTGTCCCAGATAGGACAATGAAATTCTTGCATTGCTGCAGCACAACAGGATATTATAGTCATAAATAAATACAGATCAGATCAGTGTGTCCATATACCATAGACTATATATACACACACATCAGTAAACAGATCAAGCGCAACAGGTTGTTATAGTTCAGAGTTTGTTTGAAGTTGTGTTTAATAGTCTGATGGCTGTGGGGAAGATGCTGTTCCTGATTCTGGATGTTGCAGTCTTCAGGCTCCTGTACCTTCTACCCGATGGCAGCGGGGAGATGAGTGTGTGGCCAGGATGGTGTGGGTCCTTGATGATGCTGGCAGCCTTTTTGAGGCAGTGACTGGTGGAGAACACTTTGAGATGAAGTATGAATCACTGTTTGGAAAGCTGCAAGTTAATCCTGGACTGCTGGGAAGCATCTGTTAAGAGGAGGCCACTTTGAATTAACTGGATGCTGTTTTTCGGTGAGGTCACAAAGAAAGATGTGTTTTTAATGCGGTCCAGAGTCCCTTAGAAACATAGAAAATAGCTGTAGGAGTAGGCCATTCGGCCCTTCGAGGCAGCACTGCCATTCAATATGACCATGGCTGATTATCCAGAATCAGTACCCCATTCCTACTTTCTCCCCGTATACCTTGATTGTGTTAGCCCTAAGAGCAATATATAACTCTCTCGAGAAAAAAATCCAGTGAATTGGCCTCCACTGCCTTCCACAGATCCACAATTCTCTGGATGAAAACGTTTTTCCTCATCTCAGTCCTAAATAGCCTCCCCCTTATTCTTTAAGATGGAACTGCAGATGCTGGAAAATTGAAAGTAGACAAAAATGCTGGAGAAACTCAGCGGGTGAGGCAACATCTATGGAGCGAAGGAAATAGGCGACATTTTGGGTCGAGACCCTCCTTCAGACTGAGGAAGGGTCTCGACCCGAAACGTCGCCTATTTCCTTCGCTCCATAGATGTTGCCTCACCCGCTGAGTTTCTCCAGCATTTTGACTATCTCCCCCTTATTCTTAAACTGTTAATCTGAATCTGAACCTGGATCTGAACTCCTCCAACATCGGGAACATTTTTCCTGCATCTAGCCTGGTCAATCCCGTAATAATTTTACATGTTTCTATAAAATATCCTCTCATCCTTCTAAATTCCAGTGAATATAAGCCCAGTCGACCCATTCTTTCATCATATGTCAGTCCCGCCATCCTGGGAATTAACCTGGTGAACCTACGCGGCTATTGAGGGAGTGCAGCGTAGGTTCACCGGGTTAATTTCCTGTTTAATTCAAACGTGTTTTTGATGTGGTCCAGAAGGAATTTAGCTAGGCTTTTGACGTCGTCCCTTGTGGCAAGCTCATCTGAAAACTAAAAGTCTGTGGGTTCCAGGGGAAATGAGCAGGTATGGATTCAAAATTACTTGAGTGCAGGAAACAAGAAATAATGATGTTTAATTCACCGGGAAGGCTGTGTGACAAGGTGTTACACAAGGTTCTAGTTTCTTTGTAGGAAGAAACTGCAGTTGCTGGTTTAAACCGACGATGGACACAAAAAGCTGGAGTAACTCAACGGGTCAGACAGCATCTCTGGAGAAAAGGAATAGGTGATACATCAGGTCGAGACCCTTCTTCAGACTGAGAGTCAGGGGAAAGGGAAATGAGAGATATAGTCGGTGAGGGGGAAACTGTTTAAAATCTCTTCCTTGTCCGGGAGACACGACCTTTTCCCTATCTCCGTTGTCGTTGGGGCCTCGCACCGTGGAGCGGCCTCCAACCTGAACGACCCGGGGGCTCGGGAGACTGCGGAGCTGCGGACTATTCACCATCGTGGGGCTGGCAAACCTCGGAGTGTGGGGAGAGGTGGTGACTCGCTGCTGCGACTCGACTCCTGGGGCTCGGAGGCTCCAGCAACGCTGCCGCAGGTCCGGTGGACTGGGACATCGGGAGCTCGCGGGTGGGGGGGGGAGAGACCGCTTCCCCGAGCTCCTGCAACGCCAATTCTCCAGCCCGTGTCGCGGGGTTGTAACAACCCGGAGCGGGGACGTACATCACCCGGCACGGCTTCATGGCCGTGGGACATTCCAGCGCCCGCCGGGGGCTCCAACTTTGTGACTTTTAGACCGGGAGCGGGGCCGTAAATCGCCCGGCACGGCCTAAAATGGCCGTGGGACTTATCATCGCCCGCCTGGGGCTTGGACATCGGGAGAGAAATGGAGAACAGGGGAGAGAAAATACTTTGCCTTCCATCACAGTGGGTTTACTGTGATGGATGTTTGTGTGAATTAAATTGTGTGTATGTCTGTAGGAAACTGTCTCTGTTTGTATGGCTGTGGAAACGGAATTTCGTTTGAGCCTCACTGAGGCTCAAATGACAATAAATGGTATTGTATTGTATTGTATTGTATTGATAGAGAAAAATAAAGAACAAATGAATGAAAGATAAGCAAAGTCAAAACAGTGATAAAGGAAACTGGCCATTGTTAGCTGTGGGCTGGGTGAAAACGAGTTACAGACAATGAGACTCAACAAGACGACTTTGAAACTGGTACAATGACTTGGGTGGCGGAGGGATGGAGAAAGAGAGGATGCAAGGGTTATCTGAAATTAGAGAAATAAATATTCATACTGCTGGATTAAAAAAATCTTTGTCGTTATTGGTATCTTCATTTACAGTTTAATATTTGGCCTTGAGTTCATTTATAGATGATACAGAAAATGGATAAAAACCAAATGAGGGTGAAAACCTCAGAGTGTACTATTATAGCAGTCGGATGTAAAGAGAAATGGAAAGTAGAGGCTTGGAGAAATGGGAATAGGCCAAACATCTGAATGGGGGTACAGTAACAAGGGGAGTATTGAGAAGTGTGGAAGGTAGATAAGCTTGTCCACATATCTTGTCATGAGTTGCATTGCTCCACTGAGACATGGAATATAAAAACAGGGCAAGCAAGCCATATGTACAGAACACAAGGTAAGCTACAGAGAGAGAACTTGATGCCATTCTGATCACTGGAAAGTCTTGGCCGTACTTGAAAGAAAGTGGAGATGTGTGAAGATGCTGCCAGGTTTGGAGAATTTATGCTCTGCAGAAAGAATAAATATACTCCCTAGGATTTACCATCAGCATTTTTATCATGCTAGCCAAAGTGATCCCTGACTGATAACTGCTCAAGGTGGAGGAGCATTCAGACTGACATTGACATTACGTGGGCAGATACATGGATAGGATAGGTTTAGAAGGATATGCAGACAAGTGGGACTAGCGTAGATTTTGGCTGGCGTGGACAAGTTTGGGCCCAAGGGCCCGTTTCCATGCTGTGTGATACTAGCACTCTCTGAAACCCTCATATTTATTTGTCAGTAGCACACATAAGCCCTGCATAAAAAGTGGAAGAAACTTGTTGCTTTTTGCACCGGCAATTACCTGTGCCTTCTCTGGCAGAGTCTGCAGATTCTACCACGGCCTTAGAACCTCTTCAGAAATCACATAACTGGAGTGGAAGCCAATTGTCCTTGATCCTCAGGATTATCCATGATGGAAATGTTTTATGAGATATGTGCCTGTGACCTATTCTATGGAAATCTCTGAGAAAGAAACTAAAATTCATCTTCGAACAGAGCATATTGTGGACTTTTACAAACTTTTTCCTTTTGCCTTGTGCATGAATGGATTGCTTGAATTTCAGAGTTGCCTTAGGGGCGGTATGGTGGCATAACGGCAGAGCTAGCGGTAGACCAGGGTTCAGTTCCGACTAAGGGTGCTGTCTGCACAGAGTTTGTACGTCCTCCCCGTAGCCTGCCTGGGTTTTCTCCAAGAACTTTGGTTTCCTCCCAGACTCCAAAGAGGTACAGGTTTGCAGGTTAATTGGCTTGGTAAAATTTTAAGTTGATTCTGGTGTGTGTAGGGTAGTGTTAATATGCGGGGATCGCTGGTCGGCGCACATTCTGAAGGGCCTGTTTCACGCGCTGTATCTCTAAGCAAAACTAAAAAAAAAACATTGTCAAGTGCTGACTTTCTAATCCACATATCCCTCTATTTTTTCGGCGACTGCCGGCATCATTTTACAGAACCATGCACATGAGGCATTTTTATGGACGCACCTAGAACTTTTAACTATTACATGATTTTAGAGAGTAAAATGCAATTAAATTTCGTTCAAGGTGCACTGTGTCTAGGTGTATATCTGAATGACAATAAAATTTTCATCATGCATTCAATCATTCAATCATTCATTCATTCATTCATTCATTCATTCATTCATTCATTCATTCATTCATTCATGCATTCAATCATTCATTCATTCATGCGTCATTGACTGACGTACCAGGTCACCGACAAAGTCACGGCGTGATGCGGAGGTGATGCGGCGTGATGACGTATTGCCGCGCGGTCTTTTTTCAAGTGTCGCAACATTGAAATGTTCAAAATCTTTTGCCGACCCTGATATGTTGCCGGCAGTCGCCGAAAAAATTGCCAAGTGGGACAGGCCCTTACATCGTTAGCTTCGAAATTCAAATTATTTTGACTTAGACCACAGCTGCATTATTCGCATCCTTTTTCTCAAAGAAAAAGCAGTACCAGTTGTTTACATGGTAATGCAAATCCTGACTCATGATGCAGAGATATCAAATCCAATGAAATTTGCTTTCCCAGCTACAAAGGAAGTGTATTAACAGGAGATGTCCATTGAGCCAATAAAAGGCATTCTGATGTTTTTGATCCCATTTAGTTGTAACATCTCTTTTTCCTGAATAATCATTTAGAATATAAATAATGGGCGAATGGTAGGACTGTGAAGAAAGTAAACCACTTAAAATGTTCACTTTGTTTTTTTCTTAATTATCGTTCGAATGCTATACATTTCAGTTCATTAGTTTTTATGTTTTGATTTAGCTTGTACCACAAAACTTGCATAGCCAATCAACAAAATCACCATCAGTAAAGACTATTATTTTCAGATGATTGCATTTGGATCTATCACAGTTTTTAACCTTGCAGTTACTCACAGTGAGTTAGCTTTTATTGCTGATGATACACATACATTTAAAGCAGTGTTAACTTACTGCTATATATTCCAAGGACGTTGACATTGGTACTTTAATATGCCCTGGTCGCAATAAAAACCTAACGTGGTCTTCAGTGACACTTTTTCTGAATGAGCGGGTGACTTTGTGCAATTTGATCAGCCAACGAAACACTGAGGATATATTTGTTCCTATCATTTTAGCTGTTCTCTTGTGGTGGGAGATTGCAACCTTCATGTGGTCCGCCCTGTTTCGACAAATGCAATTAACCCGACGTGCACAATCAAATAAGATCAAATAGAACAAGTTGTCCTACAACTTTAGGCTGTGCACGCCATACGCAAGAAGAAGCTTTTCTGTTGAAATATTTTCCCACTTAGTTTAGTTTAGTTTAGAGATACAGCGTGGAAACAGGCCCTTCGGTCCACTGAGTCCACACCGACCAGTGATCCCCGCACACTAAAGGGCCTGTCCCACTGTACGAGGTAATTCAAGAGTTCTCCCGAGTTTCCCCTGATTTGAACTCGGAGAATTACGGTAATAACCGCTCGTAGGTACTCATGGCTCTCGTGGACATTTTTCAGCATTTGAAAAATCTTCACGAGCTTACCGTGTTTCCCGAGTACTTGCCGTTAGCGCTACAAGCCGCTAAGAGACGTCCCGAGCTCCGACGTAACCGCTACATAAATTCTACGTACTTACCACGAGTTTGATTTTTTTTTAAACTCGGGAGAGCTGTTGGGTAAACTCGTATAGTGGGACAGGCTCTTAACACTGTCCTACACACACTAGGGACAATTTACATTTACACCAAGCCTATTAACCTACAAACCTGTACGTCTTTGGAGTGTGTGAAGTGGAGTGTTACATCGTTACAGAGTAAGCGCTGTAAGGCAGCAACTCTACTGCTGCGCCACCATGCCTCCATTTAATATGAGGGCAGGGGAAAGGAAGGTGAAGAGAATATCTTAATTCATATTTTTCCTGAAACGATTTTGATTCCGCTTGCTCTAAACATAGTAACTTTACAAAGAATATTGGATAAATATATCATGAGAAATAAATTGCTATTGTGAACGGGCAAAGTTTTTGTTGGACTATTTGGATAGCCAACACTGGCAGAGTGGATTGAGTGGCCTCATTCTGTGCTGTTTGAGTCAGTAATTCTGTGATCCTTCACTGCCATTCATCTTTATCGAACATGTGTACTGAGTTAGCATTGATATTTAGAGACACAAAAAGCTGGAGTAATTCAGCGGGTGAGGCGGCATCTCTGGAGAAAAGGAACAGGTGACATTGCGCGAGTGAACCGTTCAGCGTCGCCATTTTCTAGAAACGCCCCTTTGCAAAGAATCTGCTGGGATTCATACATGCTGACACAGCAAAATCTTTGTTATCCCAAATTCTTCTAGTAACTGGCCAACTGAGCAAGAGACCACAAAGATATTTGCATTACTGTGACAGTTAGTAGCAAATGCTGGACTGATAACCACCTAGTGTGCACTCCAGCAACCCAAATATCAGCAAGAACAGAAGTGAAACTTGCAGATGAATGAAAGTCATATGTGGAGTGGATGTGGAAAGGATTTTTCCACTGGAGGGAGAGTCCATAACCTGAGGTCATAGCCTCAGAACTACAGAGCGCTCTTTTAGAAAGGAGGCGAGGAGGAACTTCTTGAGTCAGAGGATAGTTAATCTGTGGAACTCATTGCCACAGATAGTTATGGAGGCCAAGGCAGAGATAGACAAATTCTTGAATAGTTTAGGTGTCAAGGGACGTGGGGAGAAGGCAGGAAAATGGGATTAGGAGGCAGAGAACAGGCATGATTTAATGGCGGAGTGGACTCGATGGGGCGAATGGCCTAATTCTACGCCTATATCTTGTGAACTCATGAACTTGTTACTGCAAGCAGATCATTGTTGAAGCCCTGAAAGACCCCAATCTGCTTGAAGCCATGAAAGAGCCCAATCATAGATGCTGCAATTGTCAAGAAGACCATGTTAACTGTGGTAGCCACAGAGGGGTCACCTGCTGTCTTCCACTTCCATAATATTCTCACAGCTTTGCCGAAACCTCACTTCAAACAAATCTTTTGCATGTGGAATCAATCTTCAGAGTTAATTGGAAACTGTTCAACTTGCAGTGACTACACTCCAGAACCAAGGTTATCCAAATTTCACCAGCAGAGCTAAAGTCTGTAAGTGACGTTTATATGTATGCATGTGTAGAGATTGAGTTCCAAGATGTCGACATCTTGTTCATCGAAGCGCTTGTGAGGAGAGGCCGAGATGCAACATCCACAGGGCCAAAGTCTTTGATCACCTGTCCCTGCTGCACCATACAGCCCTCTGACTATGAAGGTTCACCGAAACACTCTGGCAAAACTGCACCTCTTCTCTTCCGGGGAGCCACCCCTTTGTGAAAGTGGATACCGATGATGAAATTCACCATTGCCCACAGTGCAAACCTTAGCTCAGTTGGGAAAATGGATCGTTCAAGATGAAGACCTCAGATTTGGCACAAAACTCAAGGTCCGCTAAACGGTTTAGATCTCAGCCTTTCTATATGCTTCTCAAATTTTAGAGTGTCTACAGCTGACATCTCAGGAAGATGGAAAAATAACACCAACAATCTGTCCACATCATACCCTACTTTCAGTGGGAGACTAACAAGCCAACAGCACCTTCAGCGACCTTCCCATACTCACTCACATCCCTAGTGCTGAGTCCATAGAGTAAAACCCCTGTCCCACTTAGGAAACCTGAACGGAAACCTCTGGAGACTTTGCGCCCCACCCAAGGTTTCCGTGCGGTTCCAGGAGGCTCCCGGAGGTTTTTGTCAGTCTCCCTACCTGCTTCCACTACCTGCAACCCCCGGCAACCACCTGCCAGTCTCCCGAGGTTTCCGTTCAGGTTTCCTAAGTGGGACAGGGGCATTAATCGACTAAGATAGGATAGACACAAAAAGCTGGAGTAACTCAGCAGGCCAGGCCGGGCCAGGCCAGAGAAGGAATGGGTGACGTTTCGGGTCGAGACCCTCCTTCCAGTCTGAGTTACTCCAGCTTTTTGCGTCTATCTTCGGTTTAAACCAGCACCTGCAGTCCTACAGATTTAAGCGAGTAAGTGGGACATCATTGGCATGCCCCGCACCAAATTCTTGAAGCAGAAACTGAACTCAAAGCTCAGTCACAGGAAGAGATTACAATGTTGGCAGAAGTAAGATTCAAAGACGCAAGACTTCCTTGAACAAAGAAACACCCCACTGGTCCATGACTGTTGAAAGGTCAGGCCACATCTCAGGAAAGACATACAGTCTGTGAACAATTGTCTATGAACACAATTAGTGTTAGTTAACATTTTATGGTGTGCAAGTATTAATGGAGATCTGGTGTGGAAGTATCAATGGAGAAGCTTCCCTGTACTTCAGCATTTTAACATTTGTGGCTTGTTGGAATTGTACAATAGTTTTCCTGGTTTATGTATCTACTTATCACTCAATCTGAAGAAGGGTCTAGACCCGAAACCGTCACCCATTTTTGTCTCCAGAGATGCTGCCTGTCCCGCTGTTAATCTAGTATTTTGTGTCTATCTTCGGTGTAAACCAGCATCTGCAGTTCCTTCCGACTTATCACTCGCCAGTCTTTGTCCTCCCCCTACCTCTCTTCCAGCTTTTTCCCCCGACCACGATCAGATCGAAGAAGTGTCCTGACCTGATATTTCACCTTTCAACATCCTCCAGAAATGCTGCTTGGTCCGCTGAGTTACTCCAGCACTTTGTGCCTTTTTCGTAAATCAGCTTCTGCAAATCCTTGTGCCGATAATTCTTCTGATTACGTATCTTCAAATCAGGAGTTTGTGCCATAAAATCATTGGCTCTTTGTTTAATTTACAAAACTACTTTTTGACTATATTGAATAACACTTAAGGTTAAATACCCATAGAAACATAGAAACATGGAAAATAGGTGCAGGAGTAGGCCATTCGGCCCTTCGAGCCTGCACCGCCATTCAATATGATCATTGCTGATCATCCAACTCAGTATCCTGTACCTGCTTTCTCTCCATACCCCCTGATCCCTTTGGCCACAAGGGCCACATCTAACTCCCTCTTAAATATAGCCAATGAACTGGCCTCAACTACCTTCTGTGGCAGAGAATTCCAGAGATTCACCACTCTCTGTGTGAAATTTTTTTTTTCATCTCTGTCCTAAATGATTTCCCCTTTGTCCTTAAACTGTGACCCCTTGTCCTGGACTTCCCCAACATCGGGAACAATCTTCCTGCATCTAGCCTGTCTAACCCCTTAAGAATTTTGTAAGTTTCTATAAGATATCCCCTCAATCTTCTAAATTCTAGCGAGTACAAGCCGAGTCTTTCCAGTCTTTCTTCAGATGAAAGTCCTGACATCCCAGGAATCAGTCTGGTGAACCCTCTATGGCAAGAATGTCTTTCCTCATATTTGGAGTCCAAAACTGTACAAAATACTCCAGGTGTGGTCTCACCAATACCCTGTACAACTGCAGTAGAACCTCCCAGCTCCTATACTCAAATCCTTTTGCTATGAATGCTAACAGTGACATGACATCCACCCATGCTACTGTTATACGTAGAGATCACAATGCCATCACAACATTTTATTCACACAGAGGGTGGTGGGTGTATGGAACGAGTGCCAGAGGAGGTAGTTGTGGACGGATACATGGATAAGACAAGCAATTGGGACTGGTGTAGATGGGGCACCTTGGCTGCTGTGACTCTAGTGCGATTATTCAAAATTTGTTTTGTCGCGTTCTTCAAGGTGACTTCACGACATCTTCTAAAGATGGCACATGTGCTAAGAAATCACAGCAAGCTCCAGCAATTACTACCAAGCTGGATTTAATTAATAATACTAAAAAGGTGAATGTTTTGTTGATGTTTTGCTTGTCATGGAAGCTTGGAGTGTTGATTGTGCACACAAGCCTTCAATGATGACGGCAAAGTGAAAAAATATGCACTTGCAGTGTTTACCGAGGGCAAAATGGAGGGATGGACAAAAAGCTATGCAGCATGTGGCTAAAAGATCAAATCGAACAGCATGTGCCCATATTTGGTGAGGGATCTAGGAAAAAGCCAGATTATTATGGCATGGCATGAAAGAGAATGAAGATATGCTTGACATTCTGAAAGGGCTCAAATGTCCAAGTCAATGAGTAGCTCATTTGAACATTGAAAGCAATGTGCACAGCTGCTTAATATTTGTCTTGGGCAGGGGTTTGGGGGTGGAGATGGACAAAGACGGCAAGTGCCGATAATCTAGTGCTGAAACACTGTCTGAGAAACTGAAATAAATGCTTGAGGCAGATGGCTTCCTTCCTAAATATGTGTTGGACACAGTTGAGGCAGGGCTCAAGTGGAAGATGATATTTATCACCAGTGTGAGAAAACTGCTACTAACTTCGAGGGCGGCACGCTGATGTTGTAATAGAGCTACTGGTTTAAAGTGCCAGAGATACCAGGTTCGATCCTGACTACGGGTGCTTATCTGTACGGAGTTTGTATGCTTTGGGTCAGGAGATGGTCTAAAGAATGCTCCTGGACATGAAAGTCGTTTATCCATTTTCCTCCACTAATGCCGACTGTCTTGCTCCAGCAGTTTTTTTCCTTCTTGTTCTATGTTCCAGCATCTTGTCCCCTTCCTCACCCCAACTTGGCTCGAACAGGCAGAGGAGGAAGGAAACTTGCCGGAGGATGGGGATGGCGGATGTCTCTGATATTTTAAACTGGCCTCACCATTGGGGGAAGCTGTAAACAGAGATGATTAAATTCGAAAGTGATATCGGGGTTTGGAACTGCAGGACAGAGGGTTGAAGAAACAAATGTGGGCATGATTTCTGTGTAAGAGAGAGAGAGAGAGAGAGAGAGAGATAGGCTGTGTGCATGCCTGCATTCATGTGCTATGTCTCAACAGCAGTATTTGGTCAATCAGCTTGGATCAGCTTCGCCCAACACCTCCGCTCAGTTCATACTAACCAACCTGATCTCCCGGTTGCTCAGCACTTCAACTCCCCTTCCCATTCCCAATCTGACCTTTCTGTCCTGGGCCTCCTCCATTGCCAGAGTGAGGCCCAGTGCAAATTCGAGGAACAACACCTCATATTTTGCTTAGATAGTTTACAAACCAGTGGTATGAACATTGACTCCTCTAATTTTAGATAGCCCTCGCTTTCTCCCTGCTTCCCCTCCCCTTCCTAGCTCTTCCACAAAGCCTACTGTCTCTGCCTCTTCCTTTCTTCCCCCCCGCATCAGTCTGAAGAAGGGTCTCAACCCGAAACGTCGCCTATTCCTTTTCTCCAAAGATGCTGCCTCACCCGCTGATTTTCTCGAGCATTGATTCGTCTACCTTTGATTTTTCCAGCTGCAGTAAACAGCTTGGACCATCTTGTCTCTTCCAAAGAGTGCTGCCAGTGGGTCAGGCACCTTTCAGGTCGTTATTCAGATTTTACTCAATTGCATTTTGTTAAAATTGTACGTCTACCAATTCTGGATTGGTGTTTTGGTCGCCAGCATCTGCAGTTCTTTATTAAACAGAGAAAGGTTGAACAAGTTGGACCTTTGATCATTAAATGTTAAGGGGGGACTTGTAGAGGTTTTTAAAATGACCAGAGTTGACGTGGAAAACTTCCCACTGAGAGTAGGGAAGATTCAAACAAGGGGACATGACTTGAGTAAGGGACTGAAGTGGGTCAGAGGGGGAACTCTTTACTCAGGAGTGGTAGCGTTATTCCAGCACTTGGTGCGTTTTTTTATTTTTGGATTTATAAACTGAGCGCAGCATGGGACTGCGGGAGTTTATTGTTCGGCACAGACACCAACTTTCTCCGTCTGTAATTGTATATGCGTGGAATTCTGGTGTTCAAAACCAGCAGCAGTTCTTTGCTCCACCCAACCTTCTCCGTCACGTGGAAGCTTAAACCTCAAAAAAAATAATGCACGATATCTTCAGAACTGCAAATGGAAGCAAATCATCCTTGATCGTAACAACCCGCTTAAGTTGAAGGAAATGCCTGAAGCTGCCTGGGCCCATAGATCTTGAATTACTTTTCAATGCTTCATATCTTTCTATCTCCTATGTTCAGAGGCTCCTGACAATCTTTCTCATCTCTTCTAATATCGTTTTAGTTAGCTTGGATTCCAATTATGTTTAACAGCATTTCACTGCAGCATTGGTAACTGTATATTCTCGGTCCTACATCATCAGGATCTTTGAGCAGTTTTACATGAAAAAACAATCTGCAGGCATCCATTAATGGGAGAAATGGTGATATTATTTGTCTCAGTTTATTTTATTGCCATGTGTACCGAGGTACAGTGGAAAGCCTTTTGTTGCGTGCTAACCAGTCATGCTGACCTCTGAGCATTTTTTGGATGTGGTCAGCTCTCTGAGCATGAAAACTAATGACATGACTGGTTGGACTGATGCTTCATCTGAGTTCCCACATTAGCATTAACCTTTATGTCAATCGGTGAAATACTGTCAGCAGCAGAGTTTGTGTCAGCACATAAATATTTAAGCATCATGACAAACGTATTATCAAAGTATGTCTGGCATGAATGAGTGACTAGCTTGCATGCAGCCTTATCTTACAGACAGTGAGCAAAGACATTTGTTTAAGCACCTGATTTTTTAAAAACTTGGAGCACAGTGGAGCACCATGATTATTTTTGTAATATTTGTTGAAAAATCTGTACTGATGTTTACCTCAGCATTTTATTTGGCCTGTTTTATATAACTTCAATGATGCTGAGTGCCCTCCAAATATTCCAAGTTGCTTGATTCTTTATGCTTGACAGATGGGGGGAAAAAAATGAATACTGGTATTCATGAAAGGAAGTGTCATCACCCTGATGTAATAGAGCTTTGGCGGGGTTTTTTTTCCTCTCTCTACATTTTCCCTTTTCAATTCACTGTCCTGATGTGTTATATCGAAGAAAATAAAAATGGTAGTGGCTTAGTTCAGAGTCCGGGTGCCAAAGGTTATGATCTTGGACCTTCTCCGAGGAAATTTGCATTAATGTTTTTTATCCAGTTTATTCACAGCGTTAAAAAATACTCCCTCGTTAAATATAGGGGCTGTCGATGTGTGCCTGGCTCATAATCCATCGCTTTTCATCATTGTGCTGACTGATGCCCAACCCCTTGGGTAATGCACAGTCTAAGCTTCCTGGTCTCGAAACATTTGCTGAAAGATTGCATCTCAGCTTTTAACAGATTGCTAAGAAACAGGCTTTGTAGGAACATGGAGCACACGGCCAACTAAGGTTTAGTTGAATGATGCCTTCAAGATATTAATAGAACGGTAACGCAGCGGTAGAATTGCTGCCTTACAGCGCTTGCAGCGCCAGAGACCCGGGATCGATCCCAACTACGGGTGCTGTCTGTACGGAGTTTGTACGTTCTTCCCATGACCTGCATGGGTTTTCTCCCAGATCTTCGGTTTCCTCCCACACTCCAAAGGTTTGTAGGTTAATTGGCTTGGTACAAGTGTAAGTGTAATTGGTGTAAGTGTAATGCAATGTCCCTAGTGCGTGTAGGTTAGTGCAATGCCCCTGTCCCACTTAGGAAACCTGAATGGAAACCTCTGGAGACTTTGCGCCCCACCCAAGGTTTCCGTGCGGTTCCCGGAGGTTTTTGTCAGTCTCCCTACCCGCTTCCACTACCTGCAACCTCCGGCAACCACCTGCAACCTCCAGGACCGCACGGAAACCTTGGGTAGGGCGCAAAGTCTCCAGAGGTTTCCGTTCAGGTTTCCTAAGTGGGACAGGGGCATAAATGTGCAGGGATCGCTGGTCGGTGTGGAAATGGTGGGCAGAAGGGCCTGTTCCCGTGCTGTATCTCTAAACTAAATTAAAATCTGAGCATGAAATATTGGAACAACATTTTTTTAAATCATTAATAATTTTGTCATCTGTTATTCTCATTATCAACATTGAATTTATCAGCTTTTTTTGAAAGTCCCCTGCATCTAGTGGAGGGCAAAGAGCTGATCTACAGGCAACCTTTTTGTTCCTAGCAATCGCTCTATGATGTCTGACTAAGTGTGCAGTTGAGTTATTTTATTGCTTTTGACTTTTGACTCCAGTGCGAAAGGTGACACAGCACCATATCTGGCAGTCTTACATTCCACCAGATCAATGCAGGATAGTGTTAACTGTTATGTTATCTCGGCTATGTCAAAGGATTTCGTGTTTCATTAACCTAATCTACAGAGGATCTCCAGGCAGGAGCAGTGTCAAACTTAAATGTGATATTTTCCATCAGTCGTTTAGTTTAGAGATACAGCGCGGAAACTGCCCCTTTGGCCCACCGGATCCGCGCCGACCAGCGACCCCCGCACATTAACACTATCCTACACACACTAGGGACAATTTTCACATTCACCAAGCCAATTAAGCCACATGCCTTTGGGGTGTGGGAGGAAGCCGAAGATCTCGGAGAAATCCCACGTGGTCACGGGGAGAACGTAGAAACTCCATACAGACGGCACCAGTAGTCGGAAACGAACCTGGGTCACCGTCTCTGCAAGCGCTGTAAGGCAGCAACTCTACCTCTGCGCCACTGTGCCGCCCTCTTAATATTTCTTTAAATATACTACTGTGTTTAGATATGGGACCATTGAACACCGGGAATTTCAAGGCTCCAACTTGACTTGCACTAACGTGTAGAGTCAGGACTGAGACGGCAGAGGTTGACAGAGCACTTTGTTTGCATGTTTTTTTTTATTGATAGTTTCCAAATTCCAGCTCCTTCGAGGAATAATGAATGCAGACTTGTTATACTGTTCCAGTTGGCGCAACCACCCAGTGATTTAATTGGCCAGAATTGCTGCAGTTTATATTGAATTGTTCATCTCCAAATGCTGTCAGTGGTTTGTCATTGCTGGAGGGAATTTAGTTGATGAAATCTAGTTCCATGTTTAAATGTCTACCCAGAGCTTCATGTTACCATTATTAAAGCTGCGCTGTGTAAAAAAAAACAGCTGTGAATAATAAAATGAAAGGAGCACTTGTGAGTTAACAATGATCTTTTATGTTGACCCCAATTCATAGCAGAAAGGCATCCCAGTAATGTTCCAGTCAGGACCTTATTTTATTTTTCGGTACTGAAATCCTGTTAACAATAGGGCAGCGCTGTGGTGCAGACGGTAGAGCTGCTGCCACCTCACGGCACCGGAGGCCCAGGTTCAATGCTGACATTGGGTGCTGTCTGTGCGGAGTTTGCATGTTCTCCCTGTAACCACGAGGGTTTCCTTCGGGTGCTCTGGCTTCCTAAAGACGTGCGGGTTTGTAGGTTAATTGGCCTCTTTAAATTGCCTGAATTGCCCCAAGTGTGCAGGGAGTGATTGCCAAAGTGGAATAACATCGAACTGATGTGGATGGGTGATCGATGGTCTGAAGAAAGGTGTTGACCCGAAACGTCACCCGTTCCTTCTCTCCGGAGATGCTGCCTCAGTGTCCCGCTGAGTTACTCCAGCATTTTGTGTCTATCTTCTGTTGGCATGGACCTGTTGGGCTGAAGGGCCCATTTCCATGCTGCACCTTTTCATCCATTCAATCGATCAGAATATGAAGATGATTTGCTCTTGCAAATTGCGACAAGCTCACGTCAGATGAATGAGAAATAATGCTCAAGATGGTGGTGTGAAGTGGAAATACTCAAACTGACAAAATGGGTGGGAAGGAACTGGAGATGCTGGTTTAACCCCAAGATAGACACAAAATGCTGGAGTAACTCAGCAGGACAGGCAGCATCTCTGGAGAGAAGGAATGGGTGACGTTTCAGGTTCTGTTAGCTTCGTTGTCACCTTCTCATAGCTATGTAACAATGATCTATTCTACTTTTACCTTGAGCTTCACCCCTTTTGCATCTCGTTTTCACACCGAGAGTGGTGAATCTCTGGAATTCTCTGCCACAGAGGGTAGTTGAGGCCAGTTCATTGGCTATATTTAAGAGAGAGTTAGATGTGGCCCTTGTGGCTAAGGGGATCAGGGGGTATGGAGAGAAGGCAGGTATGGGATACTGAGTTGGATGATCAGCCATGATCATATTGAATGGCGGTGCAGGCTCGAAGGGCCGAATGGCCTACTCCTGCACCTAATTTCTATGTTTCTATGTTTCTTACACTTCCTTTTGTCTGTATCTCCCTCTCCCCTGACTCATGGTCTGAAGAAGGGTCTCGACCAGAAACGCAGCACCTCCTTCTCTCCAGAGGTGCTGCCTGTCCCGCTGAGTTACTCCAGCATTTTGTGTCTATCTTTGATAAAGTGGATGGATCATGTTGTAGATTGTGTGTGGTGCAGCATCATATAGGAGGCATTGTTACCTTACCCTTTCATGCACTATGAAGTGGAATTCCTCATGGACTTGCGTTACTGTAAACGAACACGATGTACATTGTCGCAGTGATTACTCTCGCTTTTTGTGACTTGAATTTCTCTTTTGTCTTCAGGAGGATGAAGGGGCAGTCGAGAAGAATCACAGGACGGAGCCAATTACACGAGCTGATTCTTGCCTTGAGCATGGACAGAACTTTACACTTGGGTATGCTCACATCGATAAAATATTATTGCATGCTGCTTTTTCAAAAAACATTTATGGAAGTTGACAAAGGTTCATTTTATCAAGGGTATTGTGCAAATCAGTGTAGTTTATTGTTGGCCAGCAATACCCGATAACTAGAAATTGCCAATGAGGCAGAAAGAAAAATTAATTTGTTTAAATTTGTGCATGTTATACACAACAGTGAAATAAACAATGCTGACTGAAGTCCTGTTTGCGAGACTCGTGCATCGTGCTCAGATAAAACACTTCAATATACTCTGGCCTTTATATTTAAAAAAAGAGCAAAATTCCCCAGGAAATCCTCTGAAAAACTCCATTATCTTGGAGGCCATGTCCAAATGAAGATAATTTTTCAACCGAGTCTCTGTATGCCATCTCTGACTACCGATGCCTCCAATGTACAAAGCAGCCTTATTTTGTTTTTAATTAGGTGATTTCAAACAAATTCAAGCAGACCAAACTATTAACATCCAATTAATCCAGTGAAGGGTTTTTTTCTGCTAAGTTTTAATTCAACAAGGGATTGTGATTGCTGAGGTGTTTGCATGAGGTTGATGTTGTCAGATAATTTTCACATTATTGCTTATCTATTTGTTTATTTATATATTATTTCCTCATTGACCATTTCCCCATGTAACTAGATCAATAACTGCCTGGAGTGCATAACTTGCAAGGCTTCATTGTTTTTAATTTGGGTTGTTTTCTTCACATGGTGTTACTCCATTCATCATTGTCTCACAGTGACGTTCTCAAGTTGGTTGAAGTCTCCAATGAAGGAGGGCCTTTGGGAATCCATGTTGTACCTTTCAGTTCCACAGTTGGAAGGTAAAGTAATCCATTCTGCCTGATTTTTATGTTTTAAAGTTGTATTTAATTTCAATAAATTCTGCAGTGTCTAATGAATTGAATCTAATGAATATTACTGATGGTGTGCCTCATTGTCACCTTCCCCTCAGCTAACAATATACATTTCCGTGATCATCGTCCCTTTTGATCTGTGTTTTCGCACCTTACCTTTCCATATCTCTATGTCTCCCTCTCCCCTGACTCTCAGTCCGAAGAAGGGTCTCGACCCGAAATGTCACCCCATTCCTTTGCTCCAAAGATGCTGCCTGTCCCGCTGAGTTACTCCAGTGTCTTATCTTCAGTGTAAACCAGCATCTGCAGTTCCTTCCTACAGATTCTTACACAATCACTTGTAAAGTTCGGCGCTCGCTCTTCAGATATAATATATGAGTGCATTGCCCTCATTTGGAGTTGTGGTATTTTAATTCTGCCATACTTTTGCGATCCCCTCAAGATTTTATAAATCAAATTACAAACCTGGGACAAAGCAATCAGCAGTCTTGTCGTCTTGGGCACAAGATGCTGGAGTAACTCAGCAGGACAGGCAGCATCTGATTCAGTCTGAAGAAGGGTCTCGACCTGAAACATCACCCCATTCCATCTCTCCAGAGATGCCGCCTGTCCTGCTGAGTTACTCCAGCATTTTGTGTCTATCTTCGATTTAGACCAGCATCTGCCGTTCCTTCCTACACATTAAGTCTTATCGGCTTCACTGACACGATGCGATGCTCTTGCCTTGGGTTTGGAAAATGTCATGGGTAAAAATAACAACAAACACAGCAACTTAAAATTCGATGCCCTCATGAATTCATCGGCTTGCTTTTTGAAGTCTGAGCTTTATCTTGAGCTTTTTGGTGGGGTCATGCATATTATTTGCTATTCTAATTCCAGTGTGACAGACTGTCTACGTCTGAACTGGCTCGAGAACATAGACATAGCAAAATGTTTTTTTTCCACTCAACCCACATGATTCCCTTTTAAACAGCCGCCTCTCTCTGAGCTTTGATCATGAGGGAGACATTCATTAAAGCAGTCTCGAGGCTGCAGCATACACTTGGTAATGTATGACAAGTGTAAAAAAAAAAATGCAGAAATATTACCAAAAGAACTTCAGTGCATGAGAATAATGTCAGAATTGATTGAATAATGCCATGCGAAGGGGGATAGATGGTGCTGAAATCCACTAATAGGGCTTGTTATGCTCAGTGTTTTGCCCCTTTGTGTTTTGATATTCGTTCTTTCTCAGCTCATGAATATGAAACAAATCTTTCAAATAAAAATTGCAATCCAAGCAAACTAATATGAGCTCTTCTTCCCCTGCCCCCACTGTGGGTAGTACATTGTTGCAAAGAGGTCCAATGGCTGGGAATATTGTTTTCATAACGAAGGCTTCCGTTAACTTCTTGGAGATGCTGTTGAATGGAATAACCTCATTTTGAAATGACATTCTCAGAAAAAAACTTTCAAGTATTAAACCTTGAAGAACTATATTTAGACAGCGAGTAAACCTCATCTGTTGTGCCAGGTTGACTTAGATGAAGTGGATTTGGTTGATGGGTTTTTCCAATTTATAAGGAAGTGTCTCTATTTGTTTCATTGTGCGACTGAGCAAAACTGGTTGAATAAATGTACATTTTTAGTAGTATTAAAATGTGTGCTATTTGCATCCGAATAATGGGGGCACCTACAAAATAAATCTTTTCCGCTGTTGCACAAGAGCTTACTACAGCTTGGGCGATGACTTTGAAAGCATCTCTGTGGGAAAGCCTGAACGTGGTATGATATAGGGGCTGGGTATTCAAGTAGTGCTTGTACCTCATCATTGCAATTGAACCTTGCAGAGGTCAGGAAAGCTATTTGGTCGACAAATATATCAAACATAATGCAAGGCTAACATAATGCAAGGCAAACATAATGCAAGGCTAATCATCAAAAATCCTTTTTGCCTCTGTATAATTGTTTTTTTTTCCTCCATGAAATTAGATGATAAAAAGTTATAGGTTGGCCTTTTATGAGGTTTTTTGATTTTAAAATTTGAACTGCAGTAAACTATTCCGAGCCGCCTTTGAAATTCCCTTTGAAAGTTGTGTAAAATTCCCCACAAACTTATCTTTTTTTTCCTTGTTGGGGCTAATGTTATACTGTTTCTGTATATATACTGTTATACTGTGTCTAGCATCTGTAACAACTAAGGGTGGCGCAGCGGTAGAGTTGCTGCCTTACAACGTCAGGGTCCCGGGTTCGATCCTGACCACGGGTGCTGTCAGTACACAGTTTGTGCGTGGTCCCCGTGACCTGTTACGTGGGTTATCTCCAATATCTTCGGGTTCCCCCCATACTCCAAAGATGTACAGGTTTGAAGGTTAATTGGCATGGTATAAATGTAAATTGTTCCTCGTGTGTGAAGGATAGTGTTAATGAGATCGCTGGTCGGTGTGGGCTGAAGGGCCTGTTTCCATGCTGTATCTCTAAACTAAACTAAATGTGACTCCTTAACGTCATGGTTAAAATAAAAAAACATGTCTGAGGTGCTTCACGAGGCATCACGGAGATCAGGATGAAGGAACAAAGGATAATTTAACAGGGGTCAACATAAGTGATCAAAGAGGCAGGTTGCAAGAATGATCTTAGATGAGATTGAGCCCATTTCATTGAAGCCAAAGCTTCATGTTCTGCAGCAAAATGGGTGATTGTGCAAAGTTAGTGCCCGGAGAAGGTGTAGGAGTTAGACACAAAAAGCTGGAGTAACTCTGCGGGACAGGCAGCATCTCTGGAAATAAGGAGTGGGTGACGTTTCGAATCGAGTCCCTTCTTAGGAGCTTGTCACTGCAGGGAGATAAATCAGGTGAGGAGCACTGTTGGCCAGAGGGAGCGGGGATAGAGGGAAACAAGCACTGACAAACAATCCCCGTACATTAACACTACCCAATACACACTGGGGACAATTTACACATACACCGAGCCAATTAACCTACAAACCTGTACGTCTTTGGAGTGTGGGAGGAAACCGAAGATTTCGGAGAAATCCACGCGGTCCCAGGGAGAAGGTACAAACTCCGTACAGACAGCACCTGTAGTCGGGATCGAACCTGGGTCTCCGGCGCTGCAAGTGCTGTAAGGCACCAACTCTACCGCTGCACCACCGTGGCCGCCCGTTTATTGCATTTCATTTATTTGTTAACAGCGAAATTGTTTTAAATTGAAGCTACAAATTGATGTGATTATTTTAGTTCACTTTGGCGAATATGTAGGGCATGCATTGCATCTGATAAAAAATTTAAGATACTTGTTTAATTTGATGAGCAGTGAAGTTCAAGCACGTGTACTGAGCAGATGTGCTAATCAAGTGCCGAAAGACATCATAGCCAGCACTTAGGAGCAACGCGTGCGTGACTGTAGCTGGCTCACTTGCATTTTTACACCATCGCCATTCTTTAAATTGCACTTGACAGCCCCTGAATTGATAGCCATGAGGTACTGAGCTGGATTAAACTGGCAGTGATGTGTACAAATGCAGTGCCACCTCCAGCTGTGTGAAACATCCCAAGTATTGCTACAATCCCAGCTTGCAATCATTCACTGGAGTGCTCTTATCACGTATAGCACTATTTACCTCATGTCATCATTTATGAAGATGAACTGAAGTCGCTTTTACTTTGGACCGGCAGTTAATTTACGTGACTCACACTTTTTAAGCCTTTGCATCTACCTCGGGCAATTCCAATCCTTATTTTTTTTAAATGTTTCAATTTCCTGGCACTAACTGCTGTCAGCAGAAATAATTTGTGTGAATTGTTAAAAGTGACGATATGGTTTATACTAATTAAGCTGAAACACTAGCCGCAATTGTCTAAAGTAATTTTACAAGGTAGTAAATATCAACTCAATTAAAGGATTAGGTCATTGTACCATCTAGGCTACATGCCCTGTGGAATTCCAACTGTTCAATAAGATGGTGCTAGAAATAAAGTGTAGGAAGGAACTGCAGATGCTGGTTTAAACCGAAGACAGACATGAGAAGCTGGACTAACTCAGACAACATCTCTGGAGAAAATGAACAGGTGACACTTCAAGTCGAGACCCTTCTTCAGACATGAAACGTTAGCTATTCCTTTTCTCCAGAGATGCTGTCTGTACTGCTGTGTTACTCCAGCTTTTTATGTCTATCTTCGCTAGAAATAAAGTCTTACCTTTTCAGAATGAAAGCCATACTTCATTTCTTGCATTGAACTCTGTTGACTCTACCTATTTGCACTGATATCGCAAAATGGTTGCAGCACACAAACAGGCTCACTCATGCCAACTCTGTGCAAGAGCTGCCCAACTCATCCCACTGCCCCATCCTTCACCCATTGCTCTGCAAATTCTTTCCTTTTCCATTTTCCCTCCAGGATTTCCCTAAAGATCCCTTTTCCTTGTGGCTATCAAACTGTACAACTCCTCCCCCTTCTGTCGTGGGGTAGACTGACTCCCCTTCCCCCTCCCCAAACTTTGCACATCCCCAATCCTGGACTTTTCACTCGTCACTTTCATTTCATGTTTCATGTATCTTGTTGTGTTTTACTTATTTTCTCCAAAGGTGCTGTTTGTCCCGCTGAGTTACTCCAGCTTTTTGTATCTATCTTCGGTTTAAACCAGCATCAACAGTTCCTTTGTATAAGAAAGAACTGAAGAACGTGAGTCTGTACTCACGTACTGCATAAACACGTGGTACTCCAACTGCAACCGCTCAGACAGGAAGGCTTTGCAGAGGGTAGTGAGGGGAGCAGAGAGGATCATTGGCGTCTCCCTACCCTCGATACAAGAACTGTTCCAGAGCCGCTGACTGAAAAAAGCTCTGAGAATAGCTATGGACAAACTGCACCCCCTCCACACACACCTGGGTCTCCTGCCATCAGGCAAGAGATACCGTAGCATCAAAGCCCGGTCTACCAGGCTGCTAAACAGCTTCCTGCCACAGGCTGTGAGGCTGCTAAACAGTCACTCCATCTGATTCTGCGGCTTTGCACTGACATTTGAATAACTCTGGCATTGGCCACTCAAATCAGCTGCCCTGGACATTCTAATGATTGTTTTTACTGTATTTTAATGTTGCTGTTTTACCTGCTTTTAACTATTTATACTGTTTCATCAGGGACTGGATTGTTTTTACTGTTATTATGTGTGAAATGTTATAAGTTTCATGTGAGATGCTCCGGTATTCCCTGGGAAAGATGACAATAAAGGTTGATCGATTGAAGAAGGGTCTCGACCCGAAACATCGCCCATTCCTTCTCTCCTGAGATGCTGCCTCACTCGCTGAGTTACTCCAGCATTTTGTGTCTATCCACAGATCCTTCCTACACACTTACATTTTCTGGTCCCCAATTTTCGATCCCTTGCCTATGAGAACAGCTTCTCCCTATCTATTCTTAAAGGTTGTGCAGTAGTCCTTTAGACGTTTACTTTTTGCATTGAGAATAATTAATTATTTTGTAAGGTAGAGATATAGCTATAAAATATTGTTCATACAAATTTAAATCCACACGTACTAAATTTACTGGAAGGATTGGCTTCAGAAACACTAATTACTGGTTTGCTGTCCTCTCCAAATCTAAATTGGTATGATTTAGTATATGGAAGATTGATGTCTAAAATTAATTAACGGTGACACGGTGGCGCAGCGGTAGAGTTGTCACCATACAGCGCTTGCAGCATCAGAGACCGGAGTTCGATCCTGGCAACGGGTGCTGTCTGTACAGAGCTTGTACGTTCGCCCCATGAGCTGAGTGGGATTTCTCCAAGATCTTCGGTTGCCTCCCACAATCCAAAGACGTACAGGTTTGTAGGTAAAATTCAAGTCAAGTCAAGTCAAGTTTATTTGTCACATACACATACGAGATGTGCAGTGAAATGAAAGTGGCAATGCCCGCGGACTTTTGTGCAAAAGACAAACAACCAAACAAACTATAAACACAATCATAACACACATATTATTTTACATAATAAATAATGGAAGGAAAAACTTTCAGTAGAGTTAGTCCCTGGTGAGATAGGCGTTTACAGTCCGAATGGCCTCTGTTCTCTCACTGCATGGCAACGGAGGCGTTTGCCTGACCGTAGCAGCTGGAACAGTCCGTTGCAGGGGTGGAAGGGGTCTCTCAATTGGCTTGGTAAATGTAAAAATTGTCCCTAGTGTGTGTAGGATAGTGTTAATATGCGGGTAGACAAAAATGCTGGAGGAACTCAGTGGGCGAGGCAGCATCTATGGCGAGAAGAAATAGGCGACGCTTCGGGTCGAGACCCTTCTTCAGACTGATGTCGGGGGGGGGGTTGGGGGTGGGAAAGAAAGGAGGAGGCAGAGACAGTAGGCTTGTAGGAGAGCTGGGAAAGGGGAGGGGAAGCAGGGAGAAAGCAAGGATTATCTGAAATGGGAGAAGTCAATGTTCATACTGCTGGGATGTAAACTACCTAAGCGAAATATGAGGTGCTGTTCCTCCAATTTGCACTGGGCCTCACTCTGGGAATGGAGGAGGTCCAGGACAGAAAAGTCAGGTTTGGAATGGGAGGGGGAGTTGAAGTGTTGAGCCACCGGGGTTAGTGCAAACTAAGCGGAGGTGTTGGGGCGAAGCGATTGCCGAGCCTGTGCTTTGTCTCGCCGATGTAGAGAATATGTGGGGATCGCTGGTCAGTGTGGACCTGGTGGGCCGAAGGGCCTGTTTCCGTGTTCTGTCTCTAAACTAAACTAAATACAAAATAGCAAAAATGGAAAAGAAACCCATTACTCAGATGCAATGCCTTGTCTTCAGGATGACTCTGTAAGCCATAACTTCAGTAAGCCATAACTTACACAAGTCACACTTTTTAATCCATCTGCATTTTCCCTGCAGCTGCAACTCTATATTCTGCACTCTATTTATTTTCTCTTGTGCGCTTCCTGTGGTATTCATGTATGATAAAATTGCACTCATCTATGATATGATCTGCCTGGAGAACAGAGTTAGCAATAATAATAATAATAATAATAAACCACATGATGGCACGCTGGCTCAGATGGTAGAGCTGCTGCCTCTCAGCGCCAGAGATCCCGGTTTGGATCTGATGCTGGGTGTTGTCTGTACGGAGTTTGCACGTTCTCCCTGTGACCGTGTGGATTTCCTCCTGGTGATCTGGTTGCATCCTGCATCCCAAAGACCTGCCGGTTTGTAGGTTCATTGGCTTCTGAAAAAAATTGCCCCTAGTGTGCAAGGAGTGGCCTCGGTGGGCCGAATGGCCAGTTTCCTTTCTGTATCACCAAACTAAACTAAATCAAACAACAACTGAAATGCCAATCTAGTTGACCCATTTTTGAGGGTATTTGAGGAAGAAATAGAAACATAGAAATTAGGTGCAGGAGTAGGCCATTCGGCCCTTCGAGCCTGCACCGCCATACAATATGATCATGGCTGATCATCCAACTCAGTTCCCCGTACCTGCCTTCTCTCCATATCCCCTGATCCCCCAAGCCACAAGGGCCACATCTAACTCCCTCTTAAATATAAACTGGCCTCAAACCCTCTGTGTGGCAGAGAGTTCCAGAGATTCACCACTCTCTGTGTGAAAAAAGTTCTTCTCTCTCGTTTTAAAGGACCCCCCTTATCCTTAAGCTGTGACCCCTTGTCCTGGACTTCCCTAACATCGGGAACAATCTTCCTGCATCTAGCCTGTCCAACCCCTTAAGAATTTTATAAGTTTCTATAAGATCCCCTCTCAATCTCCTAAATTCTAGAGAGTATAAACCAAGTCTATCCAGTCTTTCTTCATAAGCAAGTCCTGACATCCCAGGAATCAGTCTGGTGAACCGTCTCTGCACTCCCTCTATGGCAATAATGTCCTTCCAAATGTTATCTGAACACCAGAAGAAGCTCTAATATTCTAGCAATACTCTTGGATCTTTTATGCACGCTGTTACAAGCAGTTGCGATCTCAATTTAATTAAAATCAACACCTCCAACAACACTGATGCTTAAATACTATTATTATGTACGAGCTGAGGTTGAGTGCCATGGGCTTGGAGTTTGACTTAATCAAGTAACTCTTGTATTGCATTAGTCGTTTATGAAATCAGTCCTCACAGGGAGCAAACTGGAAATTCTGCTGTCCTCTGCTTTTAGATTTAATTTTGTATGATAGGAAGGACTGCAATGTTTTGAACCAATTTGGCTTTAAATTCTAAAGTGTAAACCTGCAATAATTATCTGCAGATGGACAAAAAATGCAAGAGTAACTCAGCGGAACAAGCAGCATCCTCCGGATGGAAGGAATGGGTGACGTTTCGGGTCAAGACACTTCTTCAGACTGAGAGTCAGTGGAGGGGGAGGCACAGAGATAAGGAAGTGTAAGGTGTGAAAGTGAGCTGGAGAGCACGGGGAATCACAGAGGGGGCAGCAGCAAGAGAGCATGTGGCAGAACTGTCATCGGAGAGTAGTCGTACCTTGAGGAGATTTTGCAGTGGATTTGTAGGAAGGAACTGGTGCTGGTTCACACAAAGATAGACACAAAATGCTGGAGTAACTCAGAGGAACAGGCAGCACCTCTGCAGCTCTGTAGACCCAACAACAGGTTATGTTTAACTTTTGGTGGTGTTTTAGCAAAAACCGTAATGTTGCCACTTAAAGGGCCTGTTCTACTTTCACAACCTAATTCACGACCTCTGCCGAGTTTGCCCTTGACTCATACTCGTAGCATGGTCGTAGGTAGGTCGTAGGTAGGTCGTAATGCTAGTCGTAGGTACTCGTGGCATCAAGTAGGTCAGGGCGTTTTTCTACCATGATAAAAAATGTCCACGAGTAAAAAAGATTGTGAATTAGGTCGTGAAAGTGGGACAGGCCCTTTAGTGCAGCAATAGCATTTTTTAGCACATGCAGAATGTATATTTCATTTTGTAATTGTTGCTTTTAACATTATCAGTATTCTTTGTTTGTTTGGATCCAGCACAGAAACTGCCCTTCAGCCCACCGGGTCCGCGCCGACCCGCGACCTCCGCACACTAACATTATTCTGTACACCCTAGGGATAATTTGCACCTATACCAAACCAATTAACCTCCAAACCCCAACGTCTTTGGAGTGTGGGAGGAAACTGGAGTTCCCACCGAAAACCCACGCAGGTCACGGGGAGAACGTACAAACTTGGCGCAGACAGGCACCCATAGTCAGGATTGAACCTGGGTCTCTGGCACTGCAAGGCAGTAACTCTACCGCCGTGCCACCGTGCTGCCCTATCATGGCGTGAGATGGAATTTGAGTCACATTGGACTCAATTAATCTCTATCATTGTAGCTTGGTGTTCAAAAGGCAAGCTGAATGTTGCTGCGATATTGCTTGCTGTAACTGGAGAGAATTTTACGCTATGTGTTATGCATTGTACATTCAAGTGCTGATGACGAGCTGTGACCATTCTCTTGCAGGACCCTGGGATTATTGGTCAAACGCCTGGAGAAAGGTGGTAAAGCTGAGCGGGAAAAATTGTTTAATGAGAATGATTGCATCGTCAAAATAAATGGTGGTGATTTGCGAAATATCCGATTCGAACAGTACGTATCTGCATGATGTATTCTTAAGTCTCAACCCAGGGTAGATCTGTACCGTATAAATCGTTGAGTTTTGGTAATGGTACCGAGTTTTTGCTTTTCAATATAATTTCATTTCTCTTAAAAAAAAGTGCCTAACTGATAATCTCTCAGCGCACATAAATATTAAATGTCAGCGATGTAAATAAAATTTCAATCAATTTAATATTTAGCGAGTTGGTGCATTTGCATAAAAAGCCTTTCATGCTATGTAATTAAAGATTGTAATTATGTTAATAATCTCTATGAAGACTGATGGCATCCATTTGTTAATATCTCATCTTTCCTAAATCTAGAGCACAACAAATGTTTCGCTTGGCCATGCGTTCACATGTTATTTGGTTTCACGTGGTCCCCGCAGCAAATAAAGAGCAGTACGAACAAGTTCCTTTTGGTGATAAAAATGCCAGCTTTTCCAATCGGATCAATGTGGATACTCAGGGCAATGATCGAACGAGTGCGATGAATGCAAATCTGGACGAAACCCCGCAGAGGTTGCCTCGACCAAGCAGTGAGGCGGATCAGTCTGTTTCATACTCTCACCTACCTCACAATCATAATTCAGCGTCTAAACCACCAACAGGCCAGAACCCGACTCCCCAAAGAATGAACTCCACGCCTACTGCAGGTTTCAACACTAAAAAGGTCGGGAAGAGACTCAATATTCAGTTGAAAAAAGGTGAGAAAGTGATAAGTACAGTCTTCTTCTTGCGAATGAAACATAAACCAAAGGAATAGTTAGATCTCTTTAGAGCCGGGTGTTGAGCAGCCAGGTTGTTGTCTCTGTGTCAATGTCTGCCAGGCCCCGACACAGCTCCATTTGGTGGGTGGTAGAGCGGGCACCCAGAGATGACATGGTTGGCTGTCTGTTGTTCTGCTCTACAGTCACAGGCTGGGCTCTGGCGGAGCCCCCATCTCCACATGCTGTAAGTACAGCACAGTTGTGTTATTTCCTCGTCGATGTATTGAAGGGGTTTTTGTTCATGTTGCAAAATTTGAAAGACCCTCAGAGATTTTCTGTGGATTGAAAAACAATTAAACACCACACACATCCAAGCTGACAAAGAATCATTTGAAGTGGGTGCATTAAAGATGTGATGAATAAACAGCTTTTTATCAAACTGATTCACAGGAGCTTGATATTATTGGCAATGTTGGTATTTCTTCCTCATGTCTAATCGTCCCTGAATTCTGGGGGTAATTAAGAGTCTATCGTATTGGTTCTGTCGGCACATATTACCCAGCCCTGGAAAGATCAGTTGATTACTTTCCTTGAAGGACATTAGTGATCCACTTACATTCCAATACTTTAACCTGAGATATAGGGTTGTTTTTAAATCTTATTTCCAATAATTCGTGTTTGAAACAAAGGGGCTGAGAAAATTAATTCTCCCTCTTCCGGCTCTTGCAAACAATTTAATATATCCTACGAGGTATGATATGCATTTATAGATAAGGTTCTGCAACCTTTTCGATTCACCTTGAAATTAAAAATAAAACAAAGCAATTTTCATCCTTGCAGTCTCAGCCATGGTTTGCACGTGGCTCTGATGCAGAGAACAAAAGCAGTCAATGCCGACAGAATGTCTCACAGCAATAACTCACCTTTGATCCCTTTCATATGGTAAAATATTACAAGATACTTAATTGGGTGGATTGTAATAAATACTCCAGAGTTGAACATATACTCCATGAGTTGAACAGTTCAGCCACGGTGGCGCAGCAGTAGTTGCTGCCTTACAGCGCTTGCAGCACCGGAGACCCAGGTTACATCCCGACTACGGCTGCTGTCTGTACGGAGTTTGTACGTTCTCCCCGTGACTGCGTGGGTTTTCTCCGAATTCTTCGGTTTCTTCCCACATTCCAAAAACGTACAGGTTTGTAGGTTAATTGGCTTGGTAAGTGTAAAAATTGTCCCTGGTGTGTGTAGGATAGTGTTAGTGTGCGGGGGATGCTGGTGGGCATGGGCTGAAGGGCCTGCTTCCGCACTGCATCTCTAAACTAAATATGGAATGTGGAAAACGGAGAACAATGGCAATTTGGTCCTTGAAACACCATGGTGGGGCTGGTCACCTGTGGAGACTTCTCTTGGGTCAGTGGGTTGGGGGGGCGTGTGGGACCAGGGGCCAGGCCTCCAGATGTAGGGAGTGGACTAGCTGCATTGTTCAACCACATGAGGGCAAAAGAATCCTGAGGTATATTTAATGTAATTGTTTATGTGGATTTGATGTGGGAATGCTGGTCGAATGTTCAGCTGGAAGAATGTTTCATGTTTTAATTTGGTTATTTTCTGCAAGTGATGACGGAGAAGAGATGACCTTGTTCCTCAACTAAGAGTAGATGATTTTGAATACTCAGCAAATACGACATTGGTGGAGAGAAGCAGTGCCGATGTTTCCTGTAGGGGAATCTTTCATTAGCAATGGGAGCATTTATGAATGCAACAGGTCACAAATGTTAATGGTGTGAAATGAAAGAACATGGTAATTATGAATAAATAATGAAAGGTGCCTCCAGGAAGTTTAAATAGAAGGTGTACAGGTGAAATCTGAAATAGCAGAAGAGGGCAAATAAAGGAGGCAAAATGCTGGAATTAAGAAATACGCAGTTGAATTGGCTGATGACCTTAAGCAGCTGAATTCAGTTTTGAGCTCTGAAGTTTGTCATGTGCCCAGTTGCAAGAGATGCTGTTTCTTCAACTTGCTTCAAGCCTCTCAGGAACGCTATCAGAGGTTAGATTGTGGACTGGGATTGTAGTTAATGAGATGGTAGACTTAATATTCTTGATTTGGCTGTGGTAGATTGGAAAACCACATGGAAAGATCTGACACTCACCCCTCTCATACTCCCCCACCCCGCACCTCCCCCCATATTTATTATCAACATATTTGTTATCCAATCACCAATTCATCTCCTTTCAAGGTTCCTGTCGCCTTGTTGGGCCTCATCAGTGTCCAAGGCTCTTGTGCATGGACTCCCTCTTCCCTTCCCCCCTCTCCACACCCCCTCCCTCACTCTCTCCAAGACACAGTTAAAAACCGACCTCTTTGTCCGAGTTTTTGTTCATCTGCCCTGCAACGTCTCGGGTGGACAGCTATTTAATTCTGTTTTTCTTGTTCCAGTTTTGTAATGGCAAAATCCATTGAAGGTGCCATGTAAATCTGTATTTGTGTCAGACATTGCCACGCAAGTCGCTTATTAAACTACTCCCTTTCTCCGATACCACTCCACTCTGACCATTCACCTTGATTCCAAACCGATAATAACAGCACCTGCTTTGTAAGTGTGAGCATGTAGAGAGTCCAAACGTTGTTTTTATTAAGACATTACATGTTTGGTTACAAGCGAGTTTGGCGCACTCTAACATAAAGCCATTGTTGCTGGCGTTGCGTGAGGTTGTCGACTCGAGCCCTCGAGCTAAGTTTCTGCTGTTGTTGCAGGGCACACCTCTTAACTGATGGCGTTCTCTTCCCGCCAAATGCAGTCACGTGACCGTTCCAGTTCTGGTGACGAGGGTTCAATCAGTAAGTGGCTTGACCACCAGGTGGCGCCACACGCATTCCGTTCCTCAGCATCAGCGTTCTTGTGGCCACTTTGGCCACAGTTATAAATTGACGTTTAATTACTCCAAGCTGGGGCGATGTTGCCCAGATTAATTTCACATAAAAGCCCTGGAAGTAACCAGATGGAAGAGATACTTTTCATCCACTGACACTATATTGAAAGCCAAACAGAATACTTGTAAACCAAAATTAATGACACTTGCAGCAGAATCTGCAACTGAATGAAATAACTTCCACTTGAGTGGATAGTTTTAATAACCTTCCTAATGTACCTCAACTCCACTCCTAACATGCTTGTTAAATTATAATAAGGACTATGTTTTAGATTAAAACATGCTGAGCCCCCATTTATAATTGTTACACACGTTCCTGGTTTGAGTTTCTCGTTGGTATTTCATGCAAGCAATCATCTTGCCAGAAATTCATAACACAATTATTCTAATAATTGAATAAGGTCACTGATCCGTTTCCGTCAACATGAGATGTTTACCTTCCGTGATGCAGGGTAATTGTCATTCATTTGTCTCATAGAAAGGTCAGATTGTGAACTTTATAGCTTACAGATCTTTGAGCCGTGGAAAAAAACCGTCTGTTCTTAAGTTTATGCCTCTGACATGAGTCATAGAGTGAAACAGTATGGAAACAGGCCCTTTGGCCCAACTTGCCCACACCAGCCAACGTGTCCCAGCTACACTAGTCCCAGCTGCCTGCATTTGGCCCAACTTGCCCACACCAGCCAACATGTCCCAGCTACACTAGTCCCAGCTGCCTGCATTTGGTCCATATCCATCCAAACTTGTCCTATCCATGTACCTGTCTAACTGTTCCTTAAACATTGGGATAGCCCCTGCCTCAACTAAGCCTCGACTAAGCATTGGAACATTCCCCTTCTCGCATTTCGTCTTCTGATTTATTCCCTGTCTAATTGTTATGACCAATAATTTTTTTATTTAAATTTTCCTTCAAACTTTACCCCTAGCCCCCAAGCTTAACTAATTGGATATCTCAAAATATATGCAATACTCATATTTTGTTATCTAATGACCAACTCAACTCCTTCCAAGGTCCCAGTCTGAAGAAGGGTCTGGATCCGAAACGTCGCCCATTCCCTCTCTCCAGAGATGCTGCCTCACCCGCTGAGTTACTCCAACATTTTGGTCCCTGTAACCTTGTTGGGCCACATCAGTGCCCAAGGCTCTTGTGCACAGAACTCCCAGTTTTTTTTTTTTTTGGAAGGAGAACTTGATATTTTACAGCTTTGTTGACGTTTGACAGTGTAAAAAATGTCCAGCAGCGTGCTGTGATCTCAGCCCAGTGCCTACGGAGTCTGAAAATAAAAGTCAGCCACTTGCAGGGGAACAACACGAAAGCAAATCCCAATAACAGTGAACAGCATTCTGCATATGTTTAACATTTTATTTAAATTTTGCCTGAAGGCTAACATTGTGCTTTGCACTTTCCGCTCATTTAACATATTAAAGAAATTGCACCAATAATTGCAAAAATTATATGCATTGCCAAAAATGGAAGCCTTTTTTAAATTTCAGAGAGAGTTTGTGTGTTCCACCATCCAAAATTTATATTTTTGTTCTATTATTAATGATCATTCAATCCCTCCTCCAGCAAAACATCAAACTAAAATGTCTGCCTTGCTCTGTCAGGTCCTGAGGGTCTCGGCTTCAGCATCACATCGCGTGATGTCCCTGTTGGTGGTTCAGCTCCGATTTATGTGAAGAACATCCTTCCTAAGGGTGCAGCCATCCAAGATGGCAGGCTGAAGGCAGGAGACCGTCTGCTTGAGGTGGGTGGACACAACAATACAAATCCATCCATTGTCAGCTTTTCACTTCAAAACCGTCTGTGTCCCAGGAGAGCTTCGAGCATGTTTTATCATGCTGTAGGTGGAGCTAATGAACAAGAACTGTGTATACAGACCTGCCTGTGGTAGTGAAGTACGCATTTTTGCCCCATATAGTGAACAGTATTAAAATTAGCAGCACAAATGTGTGTATTTTATGATTTGTAGGTAACTTTTACAATGCAGTTATACATTCGCAAGTCTTCTTAAATAGTTTATGATTTTGTTGTATATTTATGTTGCCATGACATTTAAAAGTTGGTACGATCTGTGTTGAAATATAAATAGCCGTGTAATAATATCCATTGTGAGCAAATAAAATATAATTGTCTTGAATAGCTTTAAAGGTAAGTAATAATAGGACAATAGAAAGGATAGCCTGGACTGTCATTTTGCTGTTAAATGGTTAAACATTTATACCATTGGCTTGTGTGTTAAACTGAAGCTCTGTTTAATTTTACTAAAGTAATTGGCAAGGGCAGTAGTTCTTCCAAGTACCCATTCTCCAGATGTACAGGATTAATGTTTATGCACCATCCGAAGAAGGGTCTTGACCCGAAACTCTTCCTGATGCTCGTGAGTGGTCTCCTCGTGAGTGGTCTCCGCGTACTCGTGGCCTCAAGTAGGTTGCGGCGTTTTTTTCCAGCCTGATAAAAAATGTCCATGAGTAAAAAAGAAGGTCGGCATGGAAAAAATTGGAACTTTTTACTCGTAGGTAGGTCGTAGTAGGTCGTGATGGTAGTCGTAGGTAGTCATAGGTCGGTAACTGGCCCGAGAAATTAAATGCAAACATTACATAATTTTCTCATGTGATCATTTTCCACTCGTAGCTAGTCGCAGTTGGTCTTAGGTGTGGAAGACTGAGGTCGAGGGGAGTCGTAGGAGGTCGTAGACATAGTCGTAGGGGGTCTTTTACACGACCTTGACATTTTTTTCAACTCGTCTAGGGTCTTCTAAACTCGTGGATTAGGTCATCCAAGTGGGACAGGCCCTTAACGAATATATCGGAAGGAACTGCAGATGCTGGTTTACACTGAAGATAGACACAAAATTGCTGGAGTAACTCAGCGGGACAGGATCTCTGGAGAGAAGGAATGGGGCTGCAGAAGGGTCTCGACCCAAAACGTCACCCATTCCTTCTCTCCAGAGATGCTGCCTGTCCCGCTGAGTGACTCCAGCTTTATGTGTCTGTCCAACGGATATATACATCAGTCTATTTTCCCATTTTGATAAAGAAAGAAAGAAATATTGTCCTCACCTGACAAATTAACTATAATGTTTGAGAGATTGAATTGGCCGCAGTGAACTGTGAATCGGATAATGAGAGGCTTACTTGTAATCAATACAAGATAAGGATGCACCACAGTGGAGGCATGCATGTTGAGTTTCCAGCTGGTCAGTGTATGATTTGTGGACAGCAGGTCATTAATGAAATGTGTACTGAAGGAGAAACGTGGGAATTGAAAGCTTCCTATGATGTCCTGTTCCCAGTTTGGTTCTCTATTTATGTCAGAAATGGTTTCTTGTCAATTGTAAAAGATGAAATAGCCACACATTTGGATCGCAGTAACAGGATCGGTCCGAGTCAGCATGGATTTACGAAGGGGAAATCATGCTTGACTAATCTTCTGGAATTTTTTGAGGATGTAACCATGAAAATGGACAGTGGATGTAGTGTACCTGGACTTTCCAGAAAGCATTTGATAAGGTCCCACATAGGAGATTAGTGGGCAAAATTAGGGCACATGGTGTTGGTGGTAGAGTGCTGACATGGATAGAAAATTGGTTGGCAGACCAGAAACAAAGAGCTGGGATTAACGGGTCCCTTTCAGAGTGGCAGGCAGTGACTAGAGGGGTACCGCAAGGCTCGGTGCTGGGACCGCAGCTATTTACAATATACATCAATGATTTGGATGAAGGGATTCAAAGTAACATTAGCAAGTTTGCAGATGACACAACGCTGGGTGGCAGTATGAACTGTGAGGAGGATGCTATGAGAATGCAGGATGACTTGGACAGGTTGGGGGAGTGGGCAGATGCATGGCAGATGAAGTTTAATGTGGATAAATGTGAGGTTATCCACTTTGGTATCAAAAACAGGAAGGCAGATTACTATCTAAATGGTGTCAAGTTGGGAAAAAGGGAAGTACACCGGGATCTGGGGGTCCTTGTTCATCAGTCTATGAAAGTAAGCATGCAGGTACAGCAGGCAGTGAAGAAAGCGAATGGCATGTTGGCATTTATAACAAAGAGTATAGGAGCAAAGAGGTCCTTCTGCAGTTGTACAGGGCCCTAGTGAGACCACACCTGGAGTATTGTGTGCAGTTTTGGTCCCCTAATTTGAGGAAGGACATTCTTGCTATTGAGGGAGTGCAGCGTAGGTTCACAAGGTTAATTCCCGGGATGGCAGGACTGTCATATGCTGACAGAATGGAGCAGCTAGGCTTATTGAAACAAGGTAGATAGATAGATAGATAGATAGATAGATAGATGATAGATAGATAGATAGATAGATAGATAGATAGATAGATAGATAGATAGATAGATAGATAGATAGATAGATAGTAGATAGATCTGGATAGTTAGATAGATAGATAGGATATTAGATAGATAGGATCTTATTAGATAGATAGATAGATAGATCCTTTATTGATAAATTATGTTATCCATACAGACAGCATCAGATTGTTAAGGGTTTGGACACGCTAGAGGCAGGAAACATGTTCCCGATGTTGGGCGAGTCCAGAACCAGGGGCCACATTTTAAGAATAAGGGGTAAGCCATTTAGAACAGAGACGAGGAAACACTTTTTCTCACGGAGAGTGGTGAGTCTGTGGAATTCTCTGCCTCAGAGGGCGGTGGAGGCTGGTTCTCTGGATGCTTTCAAGAGAGAGCCGGATAGGGCTCTTAAAAATAGCGGAGTCAGGGGATATGGGGAGAAGGCAGGATCGGGGTACTGATTGGGGATGATCAGCTATGATCACATTGAATGGCAGTGCTGGTTCGAAGGGCCGAATGGCCTACTCCTGCACCTATTGTCTATTGTCTATAATGCGCACAAATTTTCAAGTGTCGTATGGGAAATTCCCCAGGAATATTATTAACCTGGTAGATTGAGTCCCTGTTTAAAAATATATATTTTTTAATTATTTTTTTTTACTTGCCTTTGCAATTTCAGGTGAATGGTGTTGATTTGACGGGGAAAATCCAAGAGGAAGTGGTGACACTGCTGAGGAACACAAAGATGGGTGGATCTGTCAGTCTGTTGGTGCTACGGCAAGAAGAAACCTTTCTCCCACGAGAGCTGGTGAGTAGAACACCTGCTAGTTGGACAGTGCTGACCTTCTGTCCTTCGTGTAGCTTTGGTTAGTTTTAGAGATACAGCGCGGAAACAGTCCCTTTTAGTATACAAACTTAAAGCACATAGTATTGGGGGTTCAGTATTGATGTGGATAGAGAACTGGCTGGCAAACAGGAAGCAAAGAGTAAGAGTAAACGGGTCCTTTTCACAATAGCAGGCAGTGACTAGTGGGGTACCGCAAGGCTCAGTTCTGGGACCCCAGCTATTTACAATATATATTAATGATCTGGATGAGGGAATTGAAGGCAATATCTCCAAATTTGCGGATGACACTAAGCTGGGGGGGCAGTGTTAGCTGTGAGGAGGATGCTAGGAGGCTGCAAGGTGACTTGGATAGGCTGGGTGAGTGGGCAAATGCATGGCAGATGCAGTATAATGTGGATAAATGTGAGGTTATCCACTTTGGTGGCAAAAAACAGGAAAGTAGATTATTATCTGAATGGTGGCCGATTAGGAAAGGGGGAGGTGCAACGAGACCTGGGTGTCATGGTACATCAGTCATTAAAAGTAGGCATGCAGATGCAGCAGGCAGTGAAGAAGGCGAATGGTATGTTAACATTCATAGCAAAAGGATTTGAGTATAGGAGCAGCGATGTTCTACTGCAGTTGTACAGGGTCTTGGTGAGACCACACCTGGAGAATTGCGTACAGTTTTGGTCTCCTAATCTGAGGAAAGACATTCTTGCCATAGAGGAAGTACAGAGATGGTTCACCAGACTGATTCCTGGGATGTCAGGACTTTCATATGAAGAAAGACTGGATAGACTCGGTTTGTACTCGCTAGAATTTAGAAGATTGAGGGGGATCTTATAGAAACTTACAAAATTCTTAAGGGGTTGGACAGGCTAGATGCAGGAAGATTGTTCCTGATGTTGGGGAAGTCCAGAACAAGGGGTCACAGTTTAAGGATAAGGGGGAAGTCTTTTAGGACCGAGATGAGGAAAACTTTTTTCACACAGAGAGTGGTGAATCTGTGGAATTCTCTCCCGCAGAAGGTAGTTGAGGCCAGTTCATTGGCTATATTTAAGAGGGAGTTAGATGTGGCCCTTGTGGCTAAAGGGATCAGGGGGTATGGAGAGAAGGCAGGTACAGGATACTGAGTTGGATGATCAGCCATGATCATATTGAATGGCTGAAGGGCCGAATGGCCGAATGGCCTACTCCTGCACCTATTTTCTATGTTTCTATGTTTCGCCCACCAAGCCCACACCGACCAGTGATCTCCGCTCACTAACGCCATCTCCACACATAGGAGGGACAATTTTACATTTATGCCAAGCCAATTAACCTACAATCCTGTACGTCTTTGGAGTGTGGGAGGAAAACAAAGATCTCGGAGAAAACTCACGGGGAGAATGTACAAACTCCATACAGACAGCACCCGTAGTCAGGATCAAACCCGGGTCTCTGGCGATGTAAGGCAGCAACTCTACCGCTGCGCCACTGTGCTGCCCATATAGCCTTTGCTATACGATGGGACGCACCTCCAGCCTTTAGCAGTGGGGAGGCGACTCATTCTCTTTGTAACTACATTCAGAAACAGTGACTCATGGTCACCATATTCTTGAAAGCTTCTCAAAACAGTGGGTGCAAAATGCACATTTGATCATTCATAGAATCAAAGCGTCACAGTCATAGAGTGATAGAGTGTGGAAACAGGTCCTTCGGCCTAACTTGCCCACACGGACCAACTTGCCCACACGGACCAACTACACTAGTCCCACCAGCATGCGCTTGGCCCATATCCCTCCAAACATGTCCTATCCATGTACCTGTCAAACCGTTTCTCAAACTTTGGGGTAGTCCTTGCCTCAACTACCTCCTCTGGCAGCTTGTTCCATACACCTACCACTCGGATTCCTATTAAAGCTTTTCCCTTTCGCCTTAAACCTATGGTCCTCTGGTCCTCGATTCGCCTACTCTGGACAAGTGACCCTGTCCATCAACCCAACTGATTCCTCTCATGATTTTATACATCACTATAAGATCTTTGGCTGCAAACTTAAAATGCTTCAATTATTTAATTTAATCTTTGAAATGCACAACAAGTTAGGATGGAATCTTATTTTCCTGATGAATTTTTACAAATTCTAATCTGAATCAAATTAACTTCTTGCGGTCACATTCATATTTAACATTATACCTGTATGGCTGAGTTTTTGCCACCAGCTGTAGCCCATATATTTTTCACAGAGAGCCATAATTGTTGACATGGTGTACCTTTAGGAAGCAAGCTGTTTAGGAGCAGAATTAAGTCACTCGGCCCATCAAGTCTACTCCGCCATTCAATCATGGCTGATCTATCTCTCCCTCCTAACCCCATTCTCCTGCCTTCTCCCCATGACCCCTGACACCCATACAAATCAAGAATGTATGTATTTCTGCTTTAGAAATATCCATTGGCCTCCACAGCCTTCTGTGGCAAATAATTCCACAGACTCACCACCCTCTGACTAAAGAAATTCCTTCTTCCTAAAGGAATGTCCTTCCTAAAAGAACGCCCTTTATTTCTGAGGCAATGACCTCTAGTCCTAAACTCTCCCACTAGTGGAAACATCCTCTCCACATCTTCTATTTTCACTATTTGGTACGTTTCAATGAGGTCCCCCCTCATTCTTCTAAACTCAAGCGAGTACAGGCCCAGTGCCGTCAAAAGCTCATCATTATCATGCACTCATTGCTGGTATCCAGTTAGATTGCTAATTAAAGGCTGATCTAAAAATGCATGCACTGAGTCGTCCAAGTGAATGGTAAAAGAACCATTTAAAACTTGCATTTACACCACAAATGAACCCAACTATTTTCTTAAAATTCAACCTTTCAAATAATTGCCTGTACATCATTTACATATTTTTCCTCTGCTTCCTGTGTGTGTGAAGATAATTTATTTTGTCATGCATGTTACCGATAAATTCTTGACTACTCATGCCATAATGGGTGGCACGGTGACACAGCGTTAGAGTTGCTCCCTTACTGCTTCAGAGTCCCGGGTTCAATCCCGACTACGGGTGCTGCCCGTACAGCGTTTGTGCATTCTCCCTGGGACCTGTGTGGGTTTTCACCGTGCCTTTTAGTTTTCTCCCACGTTCCAAAGGCGTAAAGTTGTGATTTCACTGAAAGTCCAAGTTAACTTCTTCATGACATTCCCGATCTGTCATGAGGCCATTGAATATTTTAAAGACTGTAGTTACAAATTCCTTTCCAATGCAAATTTAAAATATGCACTTGTGATTTATTAAAATGTTCTGGTTTCTTTAAAAAGAAGGTGGTATCTAATTAAAGCTATAAAACGTTTTTTTTGTCATCTAGAACACACACATTAGATAACATTCTCCTTCAAGCGAGTGGAAGAAGGATTTTAAAATATTGGAGCCTCTCGGTTCTATTCTCCCCACCATAGTAATTGATCTCAGCTGTAAAACAAAGCATTCAAGGGCATCTTTACCATTCAAACACGGGTTGTCTTTGTTACTGTTTTCATCTGTGTTGCACACATGCTCGCGCCTCTTACACCATATGTTTTTATCCTTTGTTATCTAGAAAAAAGAATCGATTCAGATGCAGGGGCCAAGTGACTTGGTAAGAGTTCTGTGTTTTTAACCAAGCAAACTGATGGGGAACATCTGACACTGAAGCAGAAAATCAGATTTGCAGATGCACCCTCTGAATGTACTTTTCTGAAGTGTAGTCTTGATTTCTTACTGATTTTAGTGCCATAACTAAGACGGAAAAACTGAAGAAGTCAGTTCATTCAATTTATCATAACAGGTGAAGACATTTGTCTAGGAAGGAACTGCAGATGCTGGTTTAAACCGAAGGTAGCCACAAAAAGCTGGAGTAACTCTGCGGGTCAGACAGCATCTCTGGAGAAAAGGAATGGGTGGCGTTTCAGGTTGAGACCTGAATTAGGATCTCGGGCCGGAAAAGTCTCCCATTCCTTTTCTCCAGAGATGCTGTCTGACCTGCTGCGTTTTACCAGCTTTTTGTGTCTATCTTAAGATATTTGTTGTTTCACATTTACGTACAGAAATCTTGATCAAATCAACCAAAGTCGTGTGCAGCTGATTATTCAAATCAGTAGTATCACAAGCTGCTGCACAACTTGAACCTAAATTCGCGATATTCTAATGCTTTGCATATTTGTACGGAGCTGGAAGACTATTTTTGAAGGAAAGCATATTTAATTTATTTTCCAGGTATTTCATATTTTCCAACCTATTCAGCATATCTATGCCAGTGTGTGTATGTGAAGCGACTCACTGAATATCAGTACTAGAGTTTGTGTGGTATTTATGCGATACATCAATGAAAGTGCATTTAAGAGGGCCTATAAATTATCTGTAAATGCCATTTTGTATTCTACCTTCTTAATTTGAAAAGGGGTTGCGAATTACTTATAGGTGCTTAGTTTGCAAAATATGTCTAATTATTTTCCTCTGATGTACAATAGACCAGATGGTGCATGAGAGTGGAGAGAGGAATGGCAACAATACTTATATGTTCATCATGTTTCTTTATTCCCATATTTAAACACAATATGGTGGTTATTTGAGTGAAAAATATGCTGCATTTGGTGTTCAATCATATCAAAGGGGACAATATTCATTTCTGTTGGTAATACTTATTTATATTGGCACTGAAATATTTGCTGACTTGGAAAATCTATTCGGAGCTACTATTGTTAGATCTAGGTAGAGTTTGTTTTACTGTTTCACAAGAAGTAGATCACCCTGTGCCACATTAAAATATACTTTCCATTGCAGTTTATGTCCCAATTAATCAAGTGTTTTTTTTAAATGAGAAGCCACCAGGTCATTAAAGCAAGGTTAACATGATAATCTCTGACATAAATGAACCATTTACCAAATTTATCGCAAGAGCTGCTTGGCTTTCAATGGCTGTCTGCCCATTTTTTCATGATCTGCATCCTGACTGCAGAACCAATCATAGTATAACTGGCTTCGGAGAGATTCGCCCAACACCTCCGCTCAGTATGCATTAACCAACCTGATCTCCCGGTGGCTCAGCACTTCAACTCCCCCTCCCATTCCGAATCCGGCCTTTCTGCCCTGGGCCTCCTCCATGGCCAGAGTGAGTCCCACTGCAAATTGGAGGAGCTGCACCTCATATTTCACTTGGGTAGTTCACACCCCAGCGGTGTGAACATTGACTTCTCCAATTTCAGGTAGTCCTTGCTTTCTCCCTCCTTCCCCTCCCCTCCCCAGCTCTCCCACAGCCCACTGTCTCCGCCTCTTCCTCTCTTCTTCCCGCCCCCTCCCCCGCACCCCCACGTCACTGAAGAAGGGTCTCGACCCGAAACGTCACCTATTCCTTCGCTCCATAGATGCTGCCTCACCCGCTGAGTTTCTCCGGCATTTTTGTCTACCAAACGGTAATGGGCGCAATGTATTGAAAGTGCCAACAATGAAGTGGCAAGATGTCGTGTTACCAGCTATGTAAACACGCATTCCTGGGTAACAATACAGGGTTCCAAACCAGGTACCCATGACGGAGGTACAGCAAGTAAAAAAATGCCTTAACATCAAAAGTTGATGAGTTTGAGAAACATTTTATGGTTGTAGGAAACCAAACATCATGGTTACTATATAGGCAGTTCTATTCGTTCTCAAAGACTTGCTTCGATAGCCATTACCTCTCCGGGAAGTAGGTTAATGGCTTAATGGCTCCTACAGTTGCTCTAAGAGATGTATTTGGCAATTTAGCCAGGTAAGCTTAAAAGTTGCTTATTAAATGAACTGTTTTCCCGTTGCATTACTGACCAGTGGTTTCAATCTCCTGCCTCCATAGAACTTTTCTGCCTCACCCGCTATTGATGTTTAGAGGATTGGCTGTCTTGCAGACAGATAATTTTAATGTCTACCAACGAGCACCAGGCCGGCAATGGGCGCAATGTATTGAACAGTGCCAACAATGAAAATGGCAAGATGTCGTGTTACTCAGCAATACCTTACTCCATCCTATCACCCTTGGTATTCAGACACTCTCCGTCGTCTCCGCGCATTCAATTCTCTAGGCCCTCACCCCCTCATCTTCACCATGGACGTCCAATCACTCTACACCCTCCATCCCCCACCACGGGTTCCACAACCAGAAGTACCCAGCCACTGACGCGAGGTACCTTAGAAACTTCACGTTCGACTCCTCCCACTTCCTCCAAACAAGGCGTAGCTATGGGCCACGCATGGGCCCCAGCTATGCAAAAGTTGATTACGAGCAATTTGTTCAGACATACCAGGGCCCCATCCCCGACCTTACCTCCGCTACATCGGACTGCTTTGTGCCACCTCCTGCAAACCAAACATGACTTCATCCACTTCACCACTAACTTCCATCCGGCACTCAAATACACCTGGACCATTTCCGACACTGCCCTACCATGCCTTGACCTCACTATCTCCATTTCGGGTGATAGACTTCTAACCGACATACACTATAAACCCACTGCTCCCATGGCTATCTGCTACACTTCTTCCCACCCTGCTTCCTGTAAGGACTCCATCCCCTACTCCCAATTCCTCCGTCTACGCCGCATCTGCTCCACGGATGGGCGTTTCCACACCAGGACATCTGAAATGTCCTCACTATTCAGGGAACGGGGGTTCCCCTCCTCCACCATAAATGAGGCTCGCACCAGGGTCTCTTCCATACCCCGCAACACTGCTCTCTCTCCCCATCCCCGCACTCGCAACAAGGGCCGAGTCCCCCTAGTCCTCACCTTTCACCCCACCAGCCGTCACATACAAAAAGTAATCCTCCGGCAGTTTCGCCACCTCCAACGTGACCCCACTACTCGCCACATCTTCCCATCTCCCCCCATATCTGCCTTCCGCAAAGACCGCTCCCTCCATAACTCCCTTGTCAATTCTTCCCTTCCCTCTCGGTCCACCCCCTCCCCGGGCACTTTCCCTTGCAACCGCAAGAGATGCAACACTTGTCCCTTTACCTCCCCACTCGACTCCGTTCAAGGACCCAAGCAATCGTTCCAGGTGTGACAGAGGTTTACCTGCATCTCTTCCAACCTCATCTATTGCGTCCGCTGCTCTAGATGTCAGCAGATCTATATCGGTGAGACCAAGCGGAGGTTGGGCGATCGTTTCGCCGAACACCTCCGCTCGGTCCGCAATAACCAAGCTGACCTCCCGGTGGCTCAGCACTTCAACTCCCCCTCCCACTCCGCCTCCGACCTCTCTGTCCTGGGTCTACTCCATGGCCACAGCGAGCAGCACTGGAAATTGGAGGAACAGCACCTCATATTCCGTTTGGGGAGTCTGCACCCCGGGGGCATGAACATCGAATTCTCCCAATTTTGTTAGTCCTTGCTGTCTCCTCCCCTGCCTCAGCCCCCCTGCTGTCTCCTCCCATCCCCCAGCCTTCTGGCTACTCCTCCCCCTTGTCACCCACCCCCCGCCCCCGACAGGTAAAGGGTTGAAAACGTTGCCTATTTCCTTCGCTCCATAGATGCTGCTGCACCCGTTTAGCTTTTTTGTGTACATGTTTAGATAGTTTAGTTTATTGTCACATGTACTGAGGTACAGTGAAAAGCGTTTGTTGTGTGCTAACCAGTCAGCAGAAAGACAATATGTTTAAGAAGGAACTGCAGATGCTGGAAAATCGAAGGTAGACAAAAATGCTGGAGAAACTCAGCGGGTGAGGTCGCATCTATGGAGCGAAGGAAATAGGCAAGGTTTAGGCAAAAGATATATTGGTCTCAATTGCTGGAGGATTTGAGTAAAAGAACAAAGGTGCCTTGCTGTCGCAACAGATAGCTTCGATATCCCATCTGGAGATGTATGTGCCATGTTCCAGAAGGCACAAACCATGACTCCTGGTTGTCAGCTCTGAGAACAGGTAATTTGGTAGATGTGTCATTATATTATTAAAAGTCTGATCTTGACCACTTCCTGTTGTCCTGTATATTGATTTTAGAAAGTGATTTTTGGCCATCTTACTCAGTCCCCCTCCGCTGCGCAGGACAAGAGGATTTTTCCCATCGATGAAAAATAAAAGAGTTATTAGTGTTTGAAAAATGTTGAGATTCTCTCTCCTGAAGGCCACGCCCCTTCCGGAGGGATGATAAAACCCGGAAGTGTTGAGTGCCTCAGTCAGTCTCTGAAAGATGGGGGAACGAGAGGGTCACGTCTCTCAGACTGAGCTGTGAATAATACTGAACACATGTCTACTTAACTGTGAGTGGTTTTACTGACCTGTCAGTGCCCTTAATGTGGTTTGAAAATATAGTTTGGAAAAATGCCTAAATGCTAAAGCTGTATTGCCTTTGGTTTGGAAATGCAAAAGCTGTGTTGCCTTTGGTTTGGAAATGCTAAAGCTGTGTTGCATAATTAAAGTTGCCTTGCCCAATTAAAGTTGCCTTGCCCAATTAAAGTTGCCTTGCCCAATTAAAGTTGCCTTGCCTAATTAAAGTTGCCTTGCCTAATTAAAGTTGCCTTGCCCAATTAAAGTTGCCTTGCCCAATTAAAGTTGCCTTGCCCAATTAAAGTTGCCTTGCCCAATTAAAGTTGCCTTGCCCAATTAAAGTTGCCTTGCCTAATTAAAGTTGCCTTGCCTAATTAAAGTTGCCTTGCCTTCCTTGCCTTCTATATAATTAAAAGTCTAATCTTGACCACTTCCTGTTTACGCTTTATATACATTTTAGAAAAAATGCTACTATGCATGGCTGTGATTTTTGGCCATCTTACTCAGTCCCCCTCGCTCATCAGGTGCCGAGGAATTTCCACATCGATAAAAAACAAAATAGTTATTAGTGTTTAAAAATGTTGAGATGTCCCTCTCATGTCAATCATGCCGTGAAGGCCACGCCCCTTCTGGTGGTAGGGGGGGAGGGACTATAAAACCCAGAAGTGTGGGCATGGCTCAGTCTCTGCAAGATGGAGGAGGGAGAGGTCACGACTTGCTGTCTTTATGGCCTTGCACCCTGCTTGAAATGGTATGAAACTGCACTTGAATTTGGTGGCCTTGCACCCTGCTAGAAGCGGTAAGAAACTGCACTTGAGTTTGGTGGCAGATCAATTTCCCTCCTGGGATAAATAAAGTTCTATCATATCGTGTCATGGGTCAGGATTGAACCTGGGTCTCTGGTGCTGTGAGCAGGATTGAACCTGGGTCTCTACCAGCAGCGCCTCTGTTACCTGGATTGGAGAGCATGAACCATAAGAAGAGGATCTCCTTATGGTTTGGTTTTGGAGTGTCAGAGACTGAGGGATGACCTGATAGAAATATATAAAATTACAAGCTTTCAGCCAGGGTAGCTGGTTCGAGACTTTTTCTCAGCGTGGAAATATCAAATTCTAGAGAGCATAGCTTTCAGTTTTAGTTTAGTTTAGTTTAGAGATACAGCACGGAAATAGGCCCTTCAGCCCACCACCATCCAGCGATCCCCGCACATTAAAATTAGCACATTAACACTATCCTACAAACACTAGGGATAGTTTTACACATACACCCAGCCAATTAACTACAAACCTGCACGTGTTTGGAGTGTGGGAAGAAACCGAAGATCTGGGAGAAAACCCATGCAGTCGTGGGGAGAACGTACAAACTCCGTACAGACAAGCACCTGTAGTCGGGATCGAACCCGGGTCTCTGACGCTGCAAGTGCTGTAAAGCAGCAACTCTACCATGGCCGCCGTGAGAGGGGGAAAGTTTACAAAGAGGTTTTATGAGGTATGCTTTTTTCCATTGAGAGTGGTTAGTGCCCAGAAAGCATTGGTGATGGTGGTGGTGGTAGACGTAGATATGACAGCAATGTTTAAAAGGCATTTGGACTGAAACATGAACAAGCAGGGAATAGAGGGATAGAGCATGTACAGGCAGATATGAGCGAGTTCACGGTCAGCATGGGCATTGTTAGTGGAAGGTCCTGTTTCAGTGTTGAACAGTCCTATTGTAATGTGTAGGAAGGAACTGCAGATGCTGGTTTAAACCAAAGACAGACACAAAAAGCTGGAGTAACTCAGCGGGCGGGCCAGGCAGCATCTCTGGAGAGAAGGAATGGGTGACGGTTTGGGTCGAGACCCTTCTTCAGACTAGTTGGGGAAAAGGGAAATGAGAGATATAGACAGTGATGTAGAGAAATAAAGAACAATGAATGAAAGATATACAAAAAAGTAACAATGATAAAGAAAACAGGCTGTTGTTAACTGTTTGTGGGGTGAAAACGAGAAGTTGGTGCGACTTGGGTGGTGGAGCGATAATGCCTTGTGCAGGAAGGAACTGCAGATGCTGGTTTAAACCGAAGATCGACACAAAATGCTGGAGTAACTCAGTGGGACAGGCAGCATCTCTGGAGAGAAGGAATGGGTGACGTTTCGGGTCGAGACCATTCTTCATTATTTCTTCAAATAATGCCTTTCTCATTTAAAGATGAGAGCGTTTAAGCTTCAAGCCCACAAGAGTGGAAAGATTATAGGCTGTAAACATATTGGGTGTGGACTTGATGAAGACGAATAGACTGCTACAACGGGCATTGCAAATTGCATGTGGCAAGGAGAAATTCTGAAACTATCAACACAACATATTTTGAAAGGAAAGGCTCCCTTCTTGACCTAGTTTGTCGATTGATTTTTGGAGGTTAGTTGAACAGGGAAGAGACCTTGTTATTCATCAATAACAAAAGATAACAGTTGAATAAATCTCTTTCTGATCCCAGCCTATTGCTCAGTAACATGCAATTTGAGCCAGAGCAGTGTGGAAGGGATACATTTAAGCAGAACCACTAAACGTTGGTACCTCATTCACTCCACCACAAGGGGTTTTATATTCCACTTAGCCTATTTGGTTCTATCAACATTTTTCCAGTCCACTCTGCTGCAATTTAAACGTGCTGGATATCAACTTCATTCTGTTAATAAATGTGCTCGGAATTTATTCCTACGGTAATTTCTGTCAGAGTGCTAGTCATTGCTGTCGGGGTTTTGATTTATTGTGGCGCGTTTGTGTTGCTGCAGTTCTCAAAGGGCTAATAATCAGAAGTTTTGAAGTGAAGTGTACGTGCAACTCCGCTGCTAGAATACAAATAGGAAAATAACTTGGTTTGGGAAGTGTTAGGAAGTTATAACGCAATCTCGCATCAGGTGTGGTATAAACCATGGGGGTGACATATGGGTTTCATTTTTCCTTGGAGTGAAGCAGGCATTTCTGAAAAGAAAGCCTCCTTTTTTCTTAACCTCTTTGTGTTGGGATGTACTGGATGAAATGCGACGGAAAGGCAGGTGATCCAGGAGTGGAATGTCGACAGCACCACGCTAATGAGATCTCTGATCTCTCATTTCAGAAATCCATGCCATGAAAACACTAAACTGCGGGGCCCCATAGCCATTGAACCACACCAACAAAATGAATCAGGCTGAGCAAAATGTTCTCACCACATTGTGGTGGCATTGGAAAGAATAACATTCAGCAAGGCACATTATGATAAATTATGCCGACAGAGAAAGATGGAGCATGTGGAAATACTCAGACATGTCCGTTTTAAACTGAGGTCCAGAGGAAAGAAGATATGGTTATCATATGCATAGGCAGCTAGTCCTTTGAGCGGCTGTGGAAATTATTTCCCTTTTTTGTTAAGCATCCTGTGCGAAAACTAAATATAAATGCAATGATAACCTATAGTTGTTTGTGTGATTTTCGTTGTAGAAAAGTTGTTGTGTTTCAGACAAATTCTAAACTAATGTTGAAAACATCTGTGCAAACACCTTGTGTAGAAAGGAACTGCAGATGCTGGTTTAAACTGAAGATAGACTCAAAAAGCTGGAGTTACTCAGCACATCAGACAGCATCTCTGAAGAGAAGGGATAGGTTACATTTCGGGTCTGGAAGAAGGGTCTCAACCTGATACGTCACCTATTCCTTTTCTCCAGAGATGCTGTCTGACCCACTGAGTTACTCCAGCTTTTTGCGTCTATCTTCTGTGCAAACAGCTTTGCAGGTCTCGGATAGCTGATCAAAATAAGCTTGAAATGCTGCAATATGCTGCCTATGTAAGATCTGGCAGTGCTCTCAACCCTTCTTTGCTTCTCTCGGTCCCTGTCATATTTTTCCTGCCCATGAGGAACTGAAATTATGGGTTCGTGGGAAAGTGTTTTTATGATTCAAATATGCTACAGGCAAAATGTTCAGATCTCAATTTGTGGCTAAAATCCTTCTTTCAATGATTAATTTGTTAACCACTCTGAAAAAAGTTTTTTTTTTAAAACTCTACAGCTCAAGGGATATCTCAGCCATTCACATATGGACACAGCTCTTTTCCTACATTTGTGGCCATGATGGTTTACTCTGCATTTGATTTTAAACAAGACTGTTCTGTTTGCTTTAATTTAGATTTTTAGTTTATTGGAGCTACAGCTCAGAAACAGGCTCTTCGGACCACTGAGTCCGCGCCGACCACCGATCCCCGCACACTATCACTGTCCTACACACTAGCGGCAATTTACAATTATACCAAGCCAATTAACCTGCTTGGTGCTCCCTCGAGAGACCCCACGCAGGTCACGGGGAGAACGTACAAACTCCGTACAGACAGCACCCGTGGTCAAGATCGAACCAGGGTCCCTGGTGCTGTAAGGCAGCAGCTTTACCGCTGCGCCACTGTGGTCAGGATCGAACCCGGGTCTCCAGCTGTGCAAGTGCTGTAAGGCAGCAACTCTACCGCTGCGCCACCGTGGCCACAGTTCTAATCTGACGGCCTCCAAGAACTCTTATCAGCAGTAGGTAGTGATCAGGAATGCCTGGTTTAGTTTCAGATCCACGCATGCTTAAAGCCCTGTTCCATGTACGAGTTCATTCAAGAGTTCTCCCGAGTTTGCCCTGATTCGAACTCGGAGATTTATGGTAATAGCCACTCGTAGATACTCGGGGCTCTCGTGGACATTTTTCAACGTTGAAAGATCTTCACGAGTCTTCCCGAGCCTACCGCATTTCCGGAATACCTGCCGTTAGCGTTACGAGCCGCTAAGTGACGTCTCCGAGCTCCGACGTACCCGCTACGTTCATTCTACGTGCTTACCACGAGTTTGAATTTATTTAAACTCTGGAGAGCTCATGAATTAACACACAGTGGGACAGGGCTATTAGATTAATGCTCCTTGTCCCACATGAGATTAGCAAATCCAACTCTTTTAATACAAATCTTCTTTTATAAACAAAACATACACAGAACATACACTGAAATTTTGAACGTACTTCAGGAACAGCACAGACAAGGGTATAATTTTGTGCACAAAATTGAATTTCAGAGTGGTCTAGTGCTGTTTCAATGTTCCTGTTTCATGCAACTTGGGGATATGTGAAACAGAAATTCCCTTGATGGTTTTTCTTCCTTTCAACTTGCCTGCTGTACATTCTCTTATGTGTGTTAAATTAAAATGAAATTGACTTTAAAGGAGCAGCAGTAGATGTAAAGAAGAAATATGGAAATGGATAAAAAGCTTGTCAGTGCACAAAGATGAGAGAAACAAGTTTGATAAGAAGGGAAAAAAAGTGTAAATAAATTGTGTAGGAAGAAATCAGTGCAGAGAAAAGTCTTGAGATTTACTTCAATGAACTTCAATCAAAAATGTTATCATAAATGGTCAATCAGATTCTTTCACTCATTAGTTCTGACCTTTATATGTATGGAGTAATCCATAAACGCAGCAGAAAAAAACTCTGCATAAAATTGCACTTCGCATGGAAAAGGGTTGAAAATGCTTAAGAGGAAAACAAATTGTGTTATTGTTCATTGGCCACTGAAATTGTATTGACAAAGTAGAGTAACGATTGTCAAAGCACCTTTAGTTATATTTTTTGCAGCATAAAATAAGAGTGGACTATTTCTCATTTGCTCTTGATTTTGATAAGATACCATTTAGAGTACCTGATCAACATTTGCCTCTCAATTTGTTGGCAGGGCGTGTGGCGTGGATTAGAGGAAGAGCGAGAAATATGTTGTTCATGAGATTTTGGTTGAGTGTCATTCTGTTGTTGCAAATGATTTCCAGTGGCTGGTAGATGCCCAACATTGGGTTGCCTGATTTTGTAGTGGTCTATCCATTTGGCACTTGATTACCGACAGAACATGGTTGAAAGTATTCCTCACTGGGAAGATGGTAACTCGTCTCTGCAGGGACTGTCCGATAATAATTCCTGCCAGTGCTATTGTGGCTAGACGCTTCATGGAGCAGATGGATTAATGGGAACATGTTATGAAACTCACTTCCATTTCCAATCTGGCAGCCAGTTCAGTCAATGGTGGTTCTGCCAAGTGCGCTTACTGAATGGGCTGAATAGCTCTTATTGTACTTCAGAGATACAGCACGGAAACAGGCCCTTCGGTCCACCGAGTCCGCACCGACCAGCGATCCCCGCACACTAACACCACCCGACACACACCAGGGACAATTTACATGTATGCCAAGCCAATTAACCTATAAACCGGTACGTCTTTGGAATGTGGGAGAAAACGGAGGATCCCAGAGAAAACCCATGCAGGTTACGGGGAGAACGTACAAACTCCTTACAGACAGCACCTGTAGTCGGGATCGAATCCGGGTCTCTGGCATTGAAGGGCAGTAGCTCTACCACTGCACCACATTCTTCTCTTACTCCCCCTCCTGCCTGTTGAAAGCTTTACTGCCACCTATCCTGGGTGTGCCCCATCTGTGTCACAGGACTATGGAGAAGGAATCTGGCACATCACCCAGATGTATGTGAGGAGGACTTTACAAAGCTACCTTGGTTGGTGCTCACTTTGACCATTTGGAAGTCACTACCAGGTGATGTGGACTGGTGGGATCATTCTTCTGTTTTAACATCGCAATGAGTTATATCGTGGCTTGCCGGATCATTTCAGAGGGCATTCAAAAGACGGCCACTGCTGTAGTTCATGTGTAAAGCAGACTGAGTAGAAAGATAGATAGATAGTAGATAGAAGAGGTAGCTAATAGTTTAGCACTGCTCTCCTCTGGTTGTGGTAAAATGATTCAGCTGTTATCAGGCAATTGAATCATCTTGCCACAACCAGAGAGCAATGCTGAAATGCTATCTACCTCTTTGATGTCCCTCCGACTATCTTTGACGGGCTTTTCCTCGCGCTAAACATTATTCCCTTATCATGTGTCTATAAAAAGTAAATGGATTGATTGCAATCATGTATTGTCTTTCTTCTGACTGGTTAGCACGCAACAAAAAGCTTTTCACTGCACCTCGGTACACGTGACAATAAACTAAACTGAAACTGAGTAAAGGGAATCATTTTGGTTTCCTGGATGGTATTAGTGAACCAGATGGATTGTCATCTGGTCGTCCAATGTTCATCACGACATAGACATTGGGTTTGTGTAAATTCCAGGTTATTGTTTACTGGATTTAGTTGGAGGGAGTTGACCTCCTGTTTCTAGATTGTGAGTCCACATCTCCGGGTTTCTAACATGGTAATTTAGTGACTTACAGCCAACCTGCACTCTTCCAAGAGATTGTCACTGGAGTGATTAATCTCATTAATATTTGAATGATGTTTCATGCTAATTATATTGTTGGTTTGCCTGATAAAAAATCATATGAGTAAATGAGATAGTGTGTACGTTTAATTGTGTGGGTGCCAGCTTCCAATAAATTAAATGGTGAATTGCCTCAAGGATTTGTGTATGTATAAGATATGATGGAAACATCAAAATGTAACCAAAATTGTGAACGCTGCTTTATCTGTTTTTTTATGAATAATATTTAATTTTGCAAGATTGTGTAAATATACTTGTACCCTTCAAATAGCAATTTGTAGCAGGGGGTAAAAGTTTCTGCCGGTGGTTTGTGGTGTCCTTGAATCAAATGTGATTTGACTGAGCATCTCTTACTGGTTCCCTTCATTTAGGAGCCCAGCAAAAGGACAATTGTCTCAAAATACAACTCTAGTCATTCAAGAATTAACAAGGAAAGATCAATTCACCCAGGGAGAAGGCGACCTTTGGAATTCACTCCCCCAAAAGGTGGTCGCACCTCAGTTATGGAGTATATTCAAGAGTGAGATTGATTGATTTTTGGACGTTAAGGAATATATGGTCAGTGTCAGAAAGTGATGTTGAGACAGAAGATCAAGAATGACCTTGCTGAAGGAGGAATAAATGAAGACCCGGCGTGGGGGGAACCGCCGTGATGGAGGGGGGAAGAACAATGGAAGACCTAGGCATGAGGGGGGACCACCGTGGGGAAGGTGGGAGGGGGAGGGAGAATGAAGGTGGACCTGGCGTTGGGTAGTTTGTAACTTTGTCGATGCCCTTTCTGTGGCGACTATTAACATACCGGGCATACAAGCAAAGAATATCACTGTAACTTGTCACATGTGACAATAAAATATTAAATAATTTATTCATTCATTCGAGGGGTAGAGTAACCACGGGGAGCCTAATGGCCTTCTCTTGCTCCTCCTTATCTTCATGTTATCTCTTTGCGGAAGCAACCAATGTTAATTTCTCTTCTCTGCCTTTTTTTCCTCACGATTCTGTATGTGCTTCTGCCTCAATAAATGAAACTAAACACTAAACATTATTCCCTTTATCTTGTTTAAGAAGGAACTGTAGATGCTGGAAAATCAAAGGTAGACAAAAATGCTGGAGAAACTCAGCGGGTGAGGCAGCATCTATGGAGCAAAGGAATAGGCAACGTTTCGGGCCGAAGGCTGAAGAAGGGTTTCGGCCTGTAACGTTGCCAATTTCCTTCGCTCCATTGATGCTGCCTCACCCGCTGAGTTTCCCTTTATCTTGTATCTGTACACAGTGGATGGCTAGATCGTGATCATGTATAGTCTATCTGGATAGCACGCAACAAAAAGCTTTTCACTGCACCTTAGTACACGTGACAATAATAAACTAAACTCATGTCAATCATTTTAACCTTTTTCCCTTTGTGGAAAAACAATTAGTAATTCAATGCATCTCTTAACGAATGTCTTTTAATTCTTGATCACTTTGCTGACAATTTTGATGTGATAGATTTATTTTCGTTGTATAACCTAACAGGAACAATAATCTGTTGAAGTCTTTTTTTTTTACATTTGAAGTAAAAAATGATAACATTGAAGTCTTTTTTAAAAAACATTTTCCTTAAATCTCCCCTTTGTTCTGGAAAGAAAATGAAAACATATTAAAAGATGAGCTTCCACTTCTATAGTTGTAAATGCACTTTGTTTTCGTCGAATGTAACTTATTTTTGTGTATTTTATAATTCTGTTTGAAAACTCAGATCTGATTTTGTGTGGGATGGACAATAAATCTGCATTTCATGAATAATATTTAACTAGTTTGTACACCAGGATGCTCCAAGAAATTTCACATATAATTTCACATTTCAATTCACCCTGTGGAATTATAATGACTGCTTTTAATTTTACCACTAGTGAAGATAGATTTAACCCCTTCGTAGTTCAGCTCGTTGGCCAATATTGCAAAAGACACAAAGTGCTGGAGTGACTGAGCAGACCAGGCAGCATCTCTGGAAAGGTGACGTTTTAAGTCGGGACCCTTCTTCAGGCTTGCTTCATTTGATTTGGATTTCTTGGCATTTTTATTTTGGACTACTGTATCCATCCTCTTGATGCGATGGAAGAATTATACATAAAGTAGAAAACCTTCATCCTAAGACCAGTGCTAAATATATTCTTAAGATAGACCCAAAATGCTGGAGTATCTCTGGATCCAGGCAGCATCTCTGGAGAGAAGGAATGGGTGACTATCCATCACCCATCCCTTCTCTCCAGAGATGTTGCCTGTCTCGCTGAGTTACTCCTGCATTTTGTGTCTATCTTTGGTTTAAACCAGCATCTGCAGTTCATTCCTACACCAACCAACTTAAATTCCTCGTCTGAAGAAGGGTCTCAACCCAGAATGTCACCCATTCCTTCTCTCCAGAGATGCTGCCTGTCCTGTTGTGTTACTCCAGCTTTTTGCGTCTTATCTTCGGTTTAAACCAGCATCTGCAGTTCCTTCCTGCTGGCTTCCTACTGGCCGATGTTATCCATTCGTTTTAACGTATTGGTTGGGTTGCATTTCATATTCAAGGGTTTTAACATTCCACCTCCAGCTGTGACTGACTTGATCAGAACTGCTTGCTGCTCACTGTGTAACTCTCATTAAGTGTAGTTTTGCTGGGACTTGACTGAATTGCTCCATGGAACGATACATGAAACTTTCCATTTACGAAAGTACATAAACAAAATGGGTGAAATCTGTTCTCAAGATTCAAGATTCAAGAGAGTTTATTGTCATGTGTTGCTGATAGGACAATGAAATTCTTGCTTTGCTTCAGCACAACAGAACATAGTAGGCATGACTACAGAACAGATCAGTGTGTCCATATACCATTATATAAATATATACACACATGAATAAATAAACTGATAAATTGCAAATAAACAGATTATGGTCTATTAATGTTCAGAGTTTAGTTTCAGTTGAGTTTGATGGCTGTGGGGAAGTAGCTATTCCTGAACCTGGACGTTGCAGTCCTCAGGCGCCTGTACCTTCTACCTGAAGGTGGCAGGGAGATGAGTGTGTGGCCAGGATGGTGTGGGTCCTTGATGATGCTGCCAGCCTTTTTGAGGCAGCGACTGCGATAGATCCCCTCGATGGTAGGGAGATCTGAGCCGATGATGGACTGGGCAGTGTTTACTACTTCTTGTAGTATTTCCTCTCCAGGGCGCTCGAGTTGCCGAACCAAGCCACGATGCAACCGGTACTGTGCACCTGTAGATGTGAACCTCATGCAGATCTGAAGTTGCGCTCTCTGTCATGCCATGCTGTGTGACCATGCTAAGAGGCCTGGTTCCTCCTCACTGAATTGAAGCTGTAACTACTGCTGGTTAACTCAATCATCTTTTCTCAAAGGGGAACAGTGTGTTGCGAGTGACAAAATATGTTTTCAATCGTATTATCAGATGTTTCAAAATGTATATGTACTGAAGAAAGTAGCAAATTAGACAATGGTAGCCAGCTGAATTCAAATTTATAATTTTAAATCCTCCTTCCAATAGGAAAAGCTGTGTTGGTCAAAAGATAAACTTACACACATGACTGTTCATTTAAGATTTTTCCAGCTGGAACAATAGATGTCATTCTCTGCCCGTTCCATTTATTATACACGACCATCTGTATTTCATTTGTATCTAGTCCGCTTGCATTCATTCTTTTCTCCTGAGAAAGCACAAATATCTTCATGTTTGTCATGTTGTGTCCATTTTCAACTTTCGAGGTTTCATTACTGTGTTTGAACAGGTTTCAAGTTTTGACATCATCTCTTTTACCACTGGATTTATTCCAAGTTTCAACTTCACAGACTGTCAGCTGCAGATAGATCTTTGACTATTCATTCCAAACTGGTGGTTTCTTCTGTGTAGGAAGGAACAGCAGATGCTGGTTTAAACCGAAGATCGAAACAAAATGCTGGAGTAACTCAGCGGGACAGGCAGCATCGAGACCCAACTCCAGACTGAGAGTCAGGGGAAAGGGAAACTAGAGATATAGACGGTGTTGTGGAGAGATATAGAACAAATGAATGAAAGATTATGCAAAAAAGTAACGATGATAAACGGGCCACTGTTACCTGTTTGCTGGGTGAAAATGAGATAGACAATGAGACTCAACAAGACGATTTTGAAACTTATACAGCAACGTGGGTGGGGGAGGGATGGAGAGAGAGGGGGTGCAAGGGTTACTTGAAATCAATATTCATACCGCTGGGTTACGAAGCTGCGGTGGTAACTGCTATGAACTTGCTGAGAATATCCACAAGCTACAGTAATCCAGCTTCCGCAGTTAACGTCGTAGTGCCAACTGTTCATATTCCTGAACTGGCAAATGTTTACCAGAGATGCACAATTGGTCCACACCCCCATCGCACATCAGGACAGACTGAAGGCTCTCCACTTCTTCCTTGGACTGATGTCCAGCCACTTTCTCTCCATGAACCCACTCGTTTGCTTGGCTGAACTCGTTCTCACATTGAACACTTATTTTGCACTTCATTCACTCTCTCCAGTCGTTTGGCTGGGTCTGTGAAGGAAATCTGTGAATTAGTTTTTTTCCAATCCAACTTGAGCCCCCTCCTTTGACTATCTTTCTTGTACAAAATCGTGTGTCCTGCATCAGTTCTGTTCAGTTTCAGTTTAGTTTATTGCCACGTGTACCGAGGTACAGTGAAAAGCTTTTGTTGCATGCTATCCAGTCAGCGGAAAGACAATACATGATTACAATCGATCCATTTACAGTGTACAGATACATGATGAGGGAATAACGTTTAGTGCAAGGTAAAGCCAGTAAAGTCCAATCAAGGAAAGCACGAGGGTCACCAATGAGGTAACTAGTAGTCCAGCACTGCTCTCTAGTTGCAGTAGGATGATTCATTTGCCTGGTAACAGCTGGGAAGAAACTGTCCCCGAATCTGGGGGTGTGCATTTTCACACTTCTATACCTCTTGCCCGATGTGAGAGGGGAGAAGAGGGAGTGGCCAGGGTGCGACTCGTCCTTGATTATGCTGCTGGCCTTGCCGAGGCAACGTGAGGTATAAATGGAGTTAATGGAAGGGAGGTTGGTTTGTGTGATGGTCTGGGCTGCGTCCACAATTTGCTGCAATTTCTTATGGTCTTGGATGGAGCTGTTCCCAAACCAAACTGTGATGCATCCCGATAAAATGCTTTCTTCTGAAAGCATTGGTGATGCTTCCTGCCCCAGTGCCCAACACAACATTTGTATTTCTTTTGTAGCCAATTTTCACCCTGCTCACCTTCACATGGTCCTTTCCTTCCATTCGTGAATCTCTCCATCTTGACTCTCAAACAAACATCCATTACAATTCTGCAGACTCGCACGAAAATCTTGGCGATAAATCCTCCCATTCTGCTCTAATACGTTCACCCAGTTCCTCCACCTTCCTTATATTTGTTCCAGAGATGAGGTTTGCACACAGGTGCCTTTTGCAATGTCTTCCTGAGCGGTTGCCTTCCCTTTGAGCCCTCGACTACGTCTCTTTTCTTTATCCAAATTCTACTCCCACAGATCTCCACGAAAGATATTCTCCATGTCCTATCTATTCCCACCTCTACCTTTCAGTCTAAAAAAGGTTCCAACCTGAAACATCACCTATTCCTTTTTCTCCAGAGATGCTGCCTGCCCCGTTGAGTTACTCCGGCATTTTGTGTCTATCGTCGGTAGAAACCAACATCTGCAATTCATTCATAAACATTTAGCTAGTTCAGGCTGTATGCAAATTTCAGCCTTTATGTCTTTCCATCCTTGGGACGAGGCTATGCTGCAAAACCAATGATTATTGCTCATTTGCAGTTGACCTGAAGGCATTAATTCATCCATGTGGAGTGGGACTGAATTTACACACAGGCACTTGAAAGGATATCAATATGTCGTATCCAAAAGGCATTAATGAACCGGTTGAGTTAGTAAACCAGATTTCACAGTCATTACCCAATTTATAGGATTTGGATTCATGATAAATTGAAATGGAATTTAAACTTTGTTGCTGGTTATATAACGGCATCAAGGATGGGTGGAGTCTTAGGGAAGAATCCACTGAAGCTGTTAATTTGTTAATAGTTAAAAATCTGATTATTTTGAGATTCATGCTCAAGTTTTTGTTAAGTTTTGTATTGACTCCAATTTCCAGTTAGTTGAACACGGTTTCCAATGATTGCTCTCATCCCCTGTTTGAAATTGTCTGTTTGATGGCACTTCACAATAGTCTTACAGTGTGGAAATCAGGTCCTTAGGCTCAACTTAGAAACACAGAAACATAGAAAAAAAAGGCGCAGGAGTAGGCCATTCGGATGTTCGAGCCAGCAGCGCCATTCAATAAGATCATGGCTGATCATCTAAAATTTGTACCCCGTTCCTGCCTTTTCCCCATAACCCTTGTTTCCTTTAGCCCTAAATCCAACTCTCTCTTGAAAACATCCAGTGAATTGGCCTCCCCTGGTTTCTGTGGCAGAGAATTCCACAAATTCACAACTGTCTGGGTGGAAGGTTTTCCTCATCTCAGTCCTAAATGGCCTACCCCATATTTTTAAACTGTGACCCCTGGTTCTGTTCTCCCCCAACATCGGGAACATTTTTCCTGCATCTAGCCTGTCCAATCCTTTAACAATGTTATATGTTTCTATAAGATCTCTTCTCATCCTTCTAAATTCCAGTGAATACAAGCCCAGTCGACCCATTCTTTCATCATATGTCAGTCCTGCCATCACGTGAATTAACCTGGTGAACCTACACTGCATTCCCTCAATAGCATTCCTCAAATTAGGAGACCAAAATTGCACACAATACTTTCTTCACTGCCTGCTGTACCTGCATGCTTACTTTCAGTGACTAATGTACAAAGACACCCAGGTCCCGTTGCACCTCCCTTTCTCCTAATCTGACTGTTCAGATAAGCTGACATCAGTCTGAAGAAGGATCTCGACCCGAAACGTCGCCCATTCCTTCTCTCCAGAGATGCTGCCTGCCCGCTGAGTTACGCAAGCATTTTGTGTCTACCTTTGATTTAAACCAGCATCTGCAGTTCTTTGCTACACTATTCAGATAACAATCTGACTGCCTGTTCTTGCCACCAAAGTGGATAACCTCACATTTACCCACATTATACTGCATCTACCATGCTCACTCACCCAACCTATCCAAGTCACCCTGCAGCTTCATAGAATCCTCCTCGCAGCTCACACAACCACCCAGCTTGTGTCATCCGTAAACCTGGAGATGCCACATTTAATTCTCTCATCTAAATCGTCAATATATATATATATATATATCTCTTGTAACTAACTGGGGTCCCAGCACCGAGCCTTGCGGCACCTCACTAGTCACTGCCTACCATTCTGAAAGGGACCCGTTAATTCCTACTCGTAACTTGCCAACACCGATCATCATGTCCCATCTGCACTAGTCCCACCTGCTTACTTTTGGCCCATATCCCACTAAAGTTATCCCATCCATGTACCTGTCTAAATGTTTCTTAAGCATTGCGATAGTACCAACCTCAACTACCTCCTCCAGCAGCTCGTTCCATACACCCATCACCCTTTGAGTAAAAAAATCACCTGCAAGTTCCTATTAACTCTTTCCCCCCCTTAACTTAAACGTATGTCCTTTTTCTTGATTCCCCTGCTCTAAGCAACAGACTCCATGCATCTACCCCATTGTTTACACCTCATGATCTTTTACACCTCTATCAGATCACCTCTCATCCTCCTACGCTCCAAGGAATACAGTCCCAGTGTGCTCAACCTTTCCCTATAGCAGAGGCCCTGAAGTCCTGGCAACATCCTCATATTTCTTACCTGCACTCTTTACAGCTTAACAACATCTTTCCTATAGCAGAGACGGAAATTGAACACAATACTCCAACTGTTGCCTCACTGGCACTTTGACAGCTGTTCCATAACATCCCAACCTGTACTCAGTACCGTGACAGATG